>NW_027496995.1:0-62957 GCF_021521415.1 Bidens hawaiensis | reverse complement strand
AAACTTACTATTTTTAAGCATTCCGTAATAGGGGCGACAATAGTGCTAAAGTTGCGAATGAAGCGGCGATAGAAAGACGCGAGACCATGAAAACTTCTAACCTCATGAAGCGACTGTGGGGATGGCCACGATGTAATGACCGAAACTTTAGAGTCGTCCATGCGGATGCCGTCACCTGAGACTAGATAACCCAAAAATATAATCTCTGTTGTCATACCCCCATCTTAGGCCTGGGCGTGCGACCAACAGTTGGTACCACATTTGTAAATAAATCAGAGTTACTGTTAATTAGCGAAAGACTTATAAAACATGTGGATTAAAGTTGTAAATATTTACATTACAAAAGATGAGACAAAAGTCTCATTTAAGATTACTTGTTTATAGTTTTACAAAACCAGTATTAATATTTAAGTTTAACAAAATATCCAAGCCATCCGATTCTTGTGCACTTCGCCTCCACAAGCTCTAATCTTGGTTACCTACAAAATGTTAGGAAATACGTCAGCAACGAATGCTGGTGAATATGCTGACACTAAAAATGTTTTCTTTTACTTTGTTACCCCTCAAGGGTTACGCAAGCCTCGGCCCATCATGGCTTAGGAATAACAAAGTTATAATACCATTTACAAACTCAAGTCTCTACCTAAATACCCCAACAAACACCGCAGCGTTCAACTTAGTTAAGTACCGTTCGTATACACATGGTCGTGCTCCCCGCAGGAAAGCGCAATACGACCAGGTGTGGTGCGATTCGCACACCGTGTAATACCACATATGTAAAGATCCAGACAAACGTACACGACAGCCTGAGGGATAGGCTGTTACTTTTGTTTATAAATGTTTTAGAGATACGTAGTCCCATGTAAACCTTTTTCACATAACATATTTGACTCATTTTAAAACCAGTTGTAAAGTTTGGGGCGTATTCACCTTTTCAATTTGGATCGGCTTCAAACACCGTGGTAGGGTCTTTACCTTGCTATCTCGCACCTATAGTACGAGTATAACCTTTGGTTAGTCGGATATACAATCCGGCTTAAGACCTTTAGTCTTTTATAATCGTTACCTCGATTATATATTCTTTTACTTTAAAACTTTTAGTTATAAAGTATTTCTTTCCTTTTAAACCCTTAGTTTAAAATATCTTTCTTTTATAAGTTAACCTATAGTTAATCTTATTTATTTAAATCCTACGTTTCTTTCTTTATAAGAAACGTATTTCTTTCATTCTTTATTATTTAAGAATACTCATTATTACTTAAATAATACTTATAGCAAAGAATTATATATATTCACACACACACACACACACACATATATATATACATTTATATTTCTTTCTTTTCTTTTTTTTGTTATATATTCTTTTATTTTATCGACTTATCGAGTATAACCTCGACTTAGGGTATTAAGCCTATAATATTTTATTCGGGCATTATGCCTACCTTTGTTGGCTTAAAGTAACCCTAGAAAGTTGAGTAGCACTTCGACGCCTTTTACCCCTTTTTAACTCTTTCTTGATCAACACTTCATCACGGCACGCAAAACGAGGCACACCAATACTTCACCACTCATTGGCACGCTTCACGAAACAATCATCGGGACTTCGGGAAGGCACCACCTTTGTTGTTGGAACGTCGTTGGAATATGGCACGAAAATCGAGGAAACGACACGGAACACGAGAAATCGGGGCACGCTTATCGAGGTGGATCGAGGACACGTTTCCCAAGGTTTAGAGAGATGTTAGAGAGAGAAATGTATGTGTGTTTTGGTATGAGAATGGAAGATGGTCGTGGTTGCTATTTATAGGCAAAACCAGGAGCCCGTCGCGATACGAGATGTTAGAGAGAGAAATGTATGTGTGTTTTGGTGTGAGAATGGAAGATGGTCGTGGTTGCTATTTATAGGCAAAACCAGGAGCCCGTCACGATACGCGATGGCTTCCTTTGTTACCCGTCGCGTATCGCAACGTAGCTTGTCATAGTCACCCACTAGACATGCCACGTGGCAGGCGTTGTGCCACGTGTTGACACGTGGCGATCGTTCTGCCACGTGGCGACACAAAGTGTCATCGTTTGCCACGTGGCACACGTGTCACATTCTGTTAGATAGGTCATCACAATACGCGATGACCTTGATTCTAAGGCCTTCGCGTATCGCGATGGGCCAAAGAACCAGGATTTTCATTTTCAACCTTGGATTTTTTAATTTTGGCAGATTTGGTCCCTTGACTTTGGAAGTTTGACATTATTAGTTCAAAATTCCCATGATGTTACATCTGTGGTCATGAATTGGCACTTTGTTTCAGTGGCATAAAGCTTTTGCTCTTGGGGGATCACAAAAACGTCCCGTAAGTGGGTTACATGTGTGGCGACATCTTTGCTAAAAATCAATAGATCATAAAAATAAACAACAACGCACCGGCCGATAAGAGGTTTGAAAATGTGATTCATTAACCGCATAAAAGTACTTGTGCATTAGATAACCCAAATGGCATCACCATTGTAGATCCTATGGACGGATCAAACAACATAACAACTAGTCTACTTGGATCGATCTCAACACTAGCTAGCGGAAATCACTAGTGAGGAACCGAGATATCGGATCTTGTTTGGTTTGTTATTGCCGAAAGAGGAAAGAAAGAAAGTGAGAGAGAGAAAGGTTGGTAGATAAGAGGATAAGGTTGTGTATTTTGTAAAAGGTTGTGTTTGCAAGAGATACACACACTATTTATAGTGTGTGTTCTTGCGCCATCTTTGTATTATCACGTCCCAATGGGCTTCAAATTATATGGCCTCGGGCCCAACCATACAATGAAATACAATCCGACTAGCTAGGTGTCACACCCCAACCTACGGCGGAAATGTCGTGTCGTGAACTGATTGCTCACAGCACTCAAGGTACTATCATGCAATATTAAAAGTGACAACATCTATTAAATTTAATTAAATAATCAAGTACATCAAAGTAGACAAATTACATAATTTAGAAATAAAGCAAGTAAAACAAAATCCAAAATTTAATTCTTGTTGTTTTGGATAAAAATCAGCTAAGGATAATGTATCCAAATCTGTTATGTGAGGTTTAGTGCTAAATTGATAACACTGAATATATGAACGAATTTGAAATGAACACAGCGATTTGTTGCGAGGAAAACCCCTTAATCTTGTTCAGATTAAAGGAAATAAACCCCGGGTGATGACAACTCGTCGATCACCAATTTATTACTCACAAAAAGGGTTACAATGGGTGGAGTTGTTGATCAACGATTACAATAAAGCTAAGTGTGTGTGAGATTACAGAGAACTTGTGAGCTAGACTTTGTAGTTGTCAACTAGTGAGTGTGTACGTGTCTCTGCCTAACGTTGATCACAACTCAGTATATAAATAATAAAAAATTAACTAACTAACAACTATGTCCTATTAATCAGCTAGTCTTCCACTCTTCTCCATCGTGCTCTTTGACCATGTGCTTATAGAAGCTCATTAACGAAATAAGTGGTAGACTAAGTCTAGGAGCCGTTGCTGTTATTAAACATCTGTCTTCGTATGATAATCATCCATTAATAGCAATGTTGACTAAGGATAATTGATCCAAGCACGTCTTCAAGAATGATATATCCTTAGTACTCAGTTATTGGTGACTCAACTAAAAGTCCTATATATCCGCCACTTCTCCCACTAGCTTAGTCTTAAGTCTTGACCACGTGCCGCGGGTTCCTTGTAGCGAAACATACGGTAGACCGACTCATAAAGTCGTTATACCTGTCTAACACATCACCATTCAAACACAATCATTAGTAAATAAGTAATACCGAGGATCCTTGATCCTTCATAACTTGAAACATATCTTAAGGATAATCTATCCGCAAGATAGTCAAGGATAATGGATCCTCAGCATAAAATTCATGCCCTAACAATTGCCCCCAAAATGGCGGGTGATTGTGTAACACAGCTGTCATTTTGAATTTCAAATCCCTGCAAAAAAGAAGATGATTATACGTGTGTCAGGGAGTTATTAGCGATAAATCATAATTATACGCCGCCTATATATGCGATGATCATAACCCTCTTATAACCACACATTCAGCCGTAATTCAGGTATCCTTCTTTCTCTTTTCTCTCATTCATGTCTTCTATTTCTGTATCTTCTTTCTCTTCTGAGCATTCTGACCCCGACGAACTCTACTTGAAAGGTATCCTCGTAGCCCCGTCCTCCGAGATATGTAAGTTTACGGATCCGGAGATTGATAACATCCGTTCACTTTTCCCGGCCAACACTGTTTTTCGACCCTTCGACTCCACAACCCGCAGCAATTGCACATCCACCAACTGGGTTTGTTTTCCGGCCCAACCATTTCTAATAGGTTTCAAGTATCCCTTTCCTGATTTCACCCAAAGATTCTTCACCTTGACGGGAACCAGTTATGTCCAAACCATGCCGATGTTATGGAGAGTTCTTCATACCATAGAGAGGATAATCGAAGAGGAGAGTGTCGAGTTCGGCTTAGCGGAGTTAGCATACCTATACAACCTAGTTACCCACGGTTCCAAACGTTTTGTTTTCAAATCGAAACCTCATCAAGTGATTCCTATCTCCAAAGTTACTCAGAATGACACACTTTGGAAGAATCAATTTTTCTTTGTAAAAATGGATTCCATTCCGGGTGGACCTGACCTTCCCAAAAAGTGGATCCGAAAGGGTAGGATCTAGGATCTTCAGGTAACCAAGGTAGGATAATCGATTCTTTTATTAATACTTTTCATTGCTTGTGTAGTTGAAAACTTTGGTTTGCTGTCCGATCTGCCTGGAGTCGAAGAGAGATTGAAGCTTTTTAGGAGTCATATTCAGAATCAAACATGTCAAGTAAGAATTTTTACAACTAATTTCAATAATTATAAAAATATAATCGCAAAATTATTTGTGGATCCTTGTTTACAGGTGCTCAGAAGTCAGGGAAATCCGCATCCAAGTTCTCGCTCGAAGATATCGACTGCATGTTCACGAAGAAGGAGACCTCCAAGTCCACTCCGATATCTGAATCTCGTCCAGTCACAACCCGAGCCAAGTCAGGAGCTAAGAGGAAGAAGAGTTCTGATCCAGAGAACCCCTTTGACACCGAGAAACAATTGCTCGAGATGCTGAACGCCGCAAGGATCCTTTATTCTCTTAACCTTCGTCGATAGTTTTAGGATTCTTATGATCTAGTCTTATTTTCTTATACAGGCCTTGAATTTTGCTCGAGGCCACCATGTGAGGATAGTTGGAGAATACAAGGAGACCCTTGCTGGGATAAGGTCTATGGCTGCTGATAAAGATAAGGCTCTTTCAAAAATGACCAAGGAGAAGAAACAGGCGGAGGATCATGCATCCACACTCGCGGTCCAAATGCAAGATGAGATCAACCAGGATACTAACGAAGCAAAGATTTGGGCAGCCAAATCGGTCCTCCAAGCTAGGATCAAGCTGGTGACTGAGGCAAATGACCCATCCTTTGACAAATCCTCTTGGGACGTCAAGCAGTGGACGCAAGCTTTGTCTGACTTGGGTGGAGGTGAGGATGAAGAAGAAGGCGAGATGGGTGATGTGAGCGGAGCAGGTGTGAGTGGGATGAAGGATGCAGAGGAGGCTGAAGAAGGAAGAGAAGCGATAGCGGAGGGTGAAGCAGCCGCATAAACGGGCGATGAAGGATACAGAATACAAGGCTCGAGCCCGTTTTCTTTATTTTGTTTTATGAACAATGACTATGGTTTGTAATAGACACTAGTAATTAGGGTAAAGGATCTATGATCCTTAAGACAATTTGCGGGGGTAGCAAAGGTGGATGGATCCTCTGTTTGTGGGGATGAAACCTTTGTTGCCCCTGTTCTTTATTTTCCTGCACTTATGAACAATTAGTACTACTTACTTAACCCGGGTGGATGGTCCATCTTTTGAATGGTGAAATCCGGGTTAAGGATTTTGGATAAGTCCAAGCGGCTTATGTTTAATAATATAAATCTTTTGACTATTTTCTTGTTAATTATTATTTTGAAAGCTTATTAGATATAATCTCAGCTTGATTGAGAATTTAAGAAATAATTCTGAGTAAAAAAATTTTAGGATAGAGTATCCTTAAGAAAAAGCGATTATAGAATTTTTAGATGTAATATCCTTAGAAAATAATAAAAACTTTTAGGATAGAATATCCTAATAAACATAATTCAAAGATGTTAGATCCTTGCATAAAAAGATTTATAAGGATCCTAGCTAAACCAGTATAAAATTAAAAGTAGAAATCATACCACAAGGTCACAGTAGACCTAAGTTACCATAATTAATGACCCTTTGGTGATCCTTGTAGAAATAAACTAAGGATTTTAAATCCATAGGTCTTGATTCTTGTTGTTGGACTTAGAGCATCTGTTGCAAAGAACTTACAATATTAATCGGGGTTAAACCCGTTAAGCAGGGGACAAGTCCAAACAATAAACTGGGGACAAGCCCGTGCAACTGGGGACAAGCCCATGAACTGGGGACAAGCCCAAAACTGGTGTTAAACTGGGGATAAGCCCAAATACTGGGGACAAGCCCAAACTAGGGACTGGCCCAAGGATCGGATGTCAACTGGGGACTCGCCAAAACCGGGATTTAGCCCAAACGTGAGTGACGTGAAAACGCCAAAACCTTAGCTAACATGAAAATGTTAGAAACCTTCGTCTTGAGATAACATGAAAACGTTATAAACCGGTGGTATGGTACGTCTACCATAAATCGTAGGATCCTCCATATAGCCGAAAGCAACGAATTTGTCAGCCACTAAACGTGTACTGGTCCCGCTGCCCCAGACTATACGTTGGATAGCGTGCGCTCCAGGCGAGAGTGTAGAAACTCTAATTTATAAGAAAGGTGAAAACCTTTAAACCTTATTAGATATGACCATTGGGGGTCATACCCAATCGTGGGCTAGGCCAAAAGAAATAGTAAAGTACCTTAATGATAAAGGAGAGGTGGCCAACCCCTTGATCATTGAATACCTTATTAATATCCTGCACTGTTACTTAAAACTTGGAAGATACGAAATGTTAAGAATATGTTATCCTTAAATAAGTAATAAGAAAATTAAAAGGATAATTGATCAGATAAATATTACCAATTTTGGGGATCCTTGATCCTTTAAGGATACTTGATCCTTAGAGGATACTTGATCCTGATCAGAAAAAGTATTTCTTGAGGTGGATAACATTCTATGCTCTTGGTAACCTGTTGTCTTCCATAGTGAGCAAATGATATACCCCTTTTCCTGCCTCCGACTCGATCAGATAAGGACCTTCCCATTTGGGTGCTAACTTCCCATCAGCCGGATTGGTTGTGTTTTGGAAGGCTTTCCTCAAAAGTAAATCTCCTTCTTGAAATCTTCTGATCTTGATATTCTTGTTGTATCCCCCAGCTACCCTTTGTTGATATGCTGCCATTCTGATCTTGGCTAGGTCTCTAAGTTCTTCAACAGTATCCAAGTCTTCAAGAAGGATTTCTTCATTGGCCTCAGGATCACGGATGCTCGTTCTGGCTGTAGGAACCACCATTTCTGTAGGGATAACTGCTTTTGATCCAAACACCAATGAGAAGGGTGTTTGGCCTGTTGCATTCTTGGGTGTTTTCCTGTCGGCCCAAATAACATATGGTAGCTCTTCAGCCCATTTACCCTTCTTGGCTCCTAACTTCTTCTTCAGATTGTTGATGATGATTTTATTACTTGACTCTGCTTAGCAGTTAGCTTGAGGATGCACTGGAGTTGAGGTAATCATCTTTATGCCCCAGCTGTCACAAAAGTTAGTTGTTCTTTTCCCAATAAATTTGGAACTATTATCACAAATAATCTCAAAAGGAATGCCAAATCTAGTTATAATATTTCGTTTAATAAAGGATATAACTTCCCTTTCTCGGACTTGCACGAATGCTTCTGCTTCAATCCATTTGGAGAAGTAGTCTGTCATAGCAAGCATAAAGACCTTTCCACCTGGTGCTTTTGGTAGCTTACCAACAATGTCCATTCCCCATTTCATAAAAGGCCATGAAGAGGATATAGGATACATAGGCTCTGCTGGTTGATGAAGGATGTTTGCATACCTTTGACAAGCATCACATTTTTGCGAGTACTGCATTGCATCCCTCTTCATCGTCGGCCAGAAGTACCCAGTCCTAAGTATCCTGGGGAACAGTGCTTTTCCCCCTGTGTGGTTGCCGCAATCACCTTCGTGAAAGTCTTTGAGCACTTCTTGAATTTCAGGATCCTCTATGCACCTCAGGTATGGACCTGCAAGTGATTTTCTGTATAGCATATCCTCTAATAAAATATATTCTGATACCTTGAGTTTGAAGGATTTCGGATTCTCCGTAGCTGGGATCTCTCCAGTTTGAATGTACTTCTTGATTGGGAGGATCTAGGATCCTTGGCTAGCTAAGGATGATGGATCCCAAAGTACAATCTGTTTATCACTTGTTATCTCCCCAACTTCTTGCTCGCCTATTGCTGGCGAGAGTATATGGATGATTGGGATCTTCGTATCTTCTGGAATTTTCAAGGATGAGGCAAAATTTGCTAAGGCATCTGCCCCAGCAGTTTCTTCCCTCGGTACCTGTACTATACTAAACAATTCGAAGGATTTTGCTAATTCCTTCACAATTTCTAAATATTTGATCATATTCTCACCTTTTACGGTATAAGAGCCGTTAAAGTGGTTAGTTATAAGTAAAGAATCCATATAAACTTGAAGATACCTGATTCTCATGCTTTTGGCTAAAAGTAAACCTGCTATGAGTGCTTCATACTTTGCCTCATTGTTAGTGGCTTGAAATGCACATGCAATGGACTGAGGTATTATGTCCCCCTGTGGCGATTTCAGTAATATGCCCAATCCTATTCCTCTTATGTTGGATGCTCCATCTGTGAAGAGGATCCAAGGATCCTTAGTTTCTTCTAGTTGCTGCACTTCTAAATCAGCTTCCTTTTGCATGTCACTGCTGAAATCAGCCACAAAGTCTGCTAGTGCCTGCGATTTGATAGCTGTTTTAGGCTCATACTGAATGTCATATGCACTCAGCTTTACAGCCCATTTGGCCATCCTTCCTGACAATTCCGGGTTTCTAAGCACATTCTTAACAGGATAATTAGTTCTCAAAATAACTGTAAGTGTTTCAATATAATGTCTCAATTTAGTGGAAGCCATAATTAAAGCAAGAATTAGTTTTTCAAGGTGAGAATACCTGGCCTCCGCATCTAAAAGACTTTTACTTACATAATATACCAGGTGCTGTTCACCTTCATGATCCTTAACGAGGACGACGCTTACTGCATTTCCTGAAACAGCTAGGTATAGATATAAGGATTCTCCATCCACAGGCTTCATCAGAGCTGGAGCTGAGGATAAGTAATCCTTCAAGGCTTTGAGTGCAACCTCATGCTTTTCTGTCCACTCAAACTTCTTATTCTTTCTAAGAATGTCGTAGAAATCTTTGCAATTCTCAAAGGATCTTGAGATGAATATGTTGAGAGCGGCTATTCTGCCCGTGAGCCTTTGGACATCTTTGGCATTTGCAGGCGACTTCAGGTTGATGATGGCTTCAGTCTGCTCTAGGCTTGCTTCAATTCCTCTTTTAGTCACCATGTATCCCAGAAACTTTCCAGCCTTAACACCAAAGTGGCATTTTGACGGATTCAGTTTTATGTTATACTGGTCAAGGATATCGAATGCTTCTTCAAGATCCCTGAGGTGATCCTCAGCTCTCTTTGATTCCACCACCATGTCATCTATATAGAACTCCATAGTTTTACCTAACTGATCCTTGAACATCATGTTGACCAGTCTTTGGTATGTTTCCCCTGCATTTCTTAGTCCAAATGGCATAGCAATATAACAATATATGCCGGTAGGAGTCATGAATGCAGTATCCTTTTGATCAGATGGTTCAATCTAAATTTTTTGAAATCCAGAGGAAGCATCCATAAAGGTAAGCATCTCATGTCCTGCCGTTGCATCCACCATGGAATCTATATGTGGTAACGGGAAAGGATCATTGGGGCATGCCTTATTTAAATCAGTAAAGTCGACACACACCCTTCACTTTCCATTCTTTTTAGAAACAACAACCACATTAGCTAGCCATCGAGGATACTTAACCTCTCTGATCATACCTGCCTTAAGAAGTTTTTAAACTTCTTCTTGTATGTTCGTGTTCCTCTCAGGAGCGAATTTCCTTCGCTTCTGATGGACGGGTTTAACAGATAAATCAAGGCCGAGCTTATGAGTAATTACCTCTTTGGAGATACCTGTCATGTCTGAATGTTTGAAGGCAAACGTGGATTTTCTTCGTTTTAGGAAGGATATCATATCCTCCTCAATCTGATTGGGGAAACTGGATCCTAGGACCACTTTTACATTTGGATCCTCGGGGTCCAAGGATACTTCCTTTAAGTGTTTATCCCGAGCTTCCAGCACGTCCCTAGGGTGTTGCTATGGTTGCTATGCTATAGTTTGCTTAGCTGGCGGCTTCATTGATGAAGAATAATAGTTCTTGGCTTCCACCTATCACCGTCTATCCATACTACTCCCCAAGGAGTCGGGAGTTTAATGCACTGGTGGTAAGTAGAAGCCACTGCCTTCATCCCATGTAACCAAGGCCTGCCTAAAATAACATTGCAACAAGAAAGGTTATCAATAACACAAAATCTTTGGTAAGAATTTAACCCTTCTATATATATTGGGAGGTTAATTGTGACAATAGTCAATTTTAGGTTAACTCCGTTAACTCAACTCCGTCAATTCAAACTTAAGATCATTGAATCTATAACGCACACTTCATTACATTTAAACTAGGGTTTAAATGACGCTTAACACTTACTACATGTGTAGTCTTTCGGAATTGCACCGAAACGCAAACGAGTTGACGCAAACGATTGGTGAATAAACAAAAAACGTCAAAACAGTAATTATGTGATAATTATGTGTTAGACTTATGTGTTGTGTGATAACATCGTTATAAACACTAACTCAAGATGTAAACAAGTTAGTTTAAGCTAGATAAGTAATACTTAGAAGTGGAGGGGCCAAAGTGTAACATAGTATTATTATAAATAATAATAATAATAAACCCTAACTCATTCTTTTCTTCACCCCACAATCCCGATCGGACTTCTCCCTTGGCTCCCTTGGCTGCCGCCACTTATACACACATACAACCAAGAATTCAAGCCTTTGATTGAAGATTAAGGTGCTAGGAAGGTATAAACGACTATCCTATGCATCCTTTATACTTAATTTTGATGTTTAATGGGTTAATTGAAAACCCTAGAGGCCGATTTTATGTGTGTATGTAGTTCTTATGATTGTTGTTGATTTGTTGATGATTTGATAACTAGAATGGATATTGTTACATGTTAATTGCTTGTGTCTTTGATTTGAGTTCAAACAAAAACCCTAATCATGTATGTAATGTATAATTGATGTGCATAAGTAGTGATTATGGAGTCTAGAGTGTTATATGAATGAATGATGGTCCATAGATAGTTAATATGTTGAGTTTGGATGCAAACAGTTTCTAGACAGATTGTGTTATTGATGTTTAATTGACTGTAACGAAGTGTTAATATGAAAATTGGTTGAGATTATTGATACTACTGTAAACTAGGTTGAGTCTAGTTTCTAAAGAATATAAACATGTAATTTTTGGACAAGTAAAGGTTAACTTTTATGATTTTACAAAAACTTTGTGCAAAGCTGAGCTGTTAGACCTGCTGTTAGGTTGTTTTGTAAATGTTATATCTCATGAACTACGAGACCAATTGGGTTGGTTCCACTTCTGGAAGTTGACTCATTGAGTTAGGAACCTAACCCAAGTGGTCTCGCATTTATTGGATTTTTCCTTTAACGGGAATTTCAAATAACATTCTGTAGCGCATGAATTTGACTGTTATGAGTTTTCTGTAATGATTTGATGATTGTGAGAAACCTATGTGAAATAAAAATATAATAAAATATGTTCTGGAAACCTAAGACATATATGCTTTTGTGATGATTTTTGGTAAATTAATTGTAATACTATGATCGGTGGAATAGACTTGTTTTTCAAGTAGGATTTCTGTCTCGGTGAAACTAGCTGCTGAATTTTGTGAAAATGCATGAAACATGATACTTGCTATATAATTGATATGTTTTGACCAAATTACCCTTGTGGGGAATAATTGCTAATTGATTGTCAAGATTTGACCAAATTGCCCTCATGGGGAATAATTGCTAGCTAATTGTTATGTGTTGACCAAATTGCCCTTACGGGGAGTAATTGCTAGTGATGTACTTAATGAATACATGACACGTAAATAATTGCTTACACATGTAACGTATCACAAATACCTTTGTTAAAGTCACACACAATTCACAAACGAAACACGAAACATGTTATGTGCATAGGTATTATGTGCCGGGTCTAGAGACTCGATAATATTCCGACACTTAGAAAAATCTCTTTGTTGTTTTAGAACGCTAGAGAGAGTTTTTCTGTGACGCGCATCTTGGTGAATTATTTTGGGAATACTTCGCAAACATTGAGTTTCACTTTCCCCTTTTAAACTTTTTAAACGCTTTTCACTTGGGGGAGATAACATACTCCGAAAACGCATTTAAGATTTTGTTAATATAGATTATATATCACTTGTAAAGACTAAGTGGCAAACGCAATAACTAAAGTCCTTCATTCACATCGAACCGTTTAATATTGGATAATAGCGAGTCATTGTTGAGTAGTACTACTGGGTTTGACAAACCCCACCCAACGCTAAACTCGACTGGAGGTCGAGTGGGTGTAATCTTGGCTAAACACATACCATGGTCTGGATGACCTGGTGGCAAGGCAAATGATAAACAGTCAGCTTCGGTGTCGAACACTTAGTGATACTTGTTTTATAGGCTAGCTACCTATAGATATATAATTGACATAACACTATCTGGAAATGCAAAACGCTGTAACGCAAAACGCTGTAACGCAAAAAGCTGAACGCAAACGCTAAACGCTTTATTTTATATAAACTGTGAACTCACCAACCTTGTGTTGACACTTTTAGTATGTTATTCTCAGGTAGCCAAGGCGGGCGCGCGGTTTAGGAACATGCATTGCTTGAAACACTTTTAACTATGCAAACTTATTTTTAACTGTTATCATTGGGTTTTAAGTCGTCCTGCGTGACGTAACATTGTTTTCTATGGTTTTACGCTTCCGCATTTAATTACTCGTAAACGTTTTCATGGTTTTGAAACTTTGTTTTATGGTTTGATTATAACTAATGATTCCGATCCTGTTAGTTCACACCCTCTGACGGTAAAACTCCGTTAGTGGATTTTGAGGGTGTGACAGATTGGTATCAGATCCATTGGTTATAGCGAACTAGAAGCTGCATGCATACTAGACTATAACCGCGACGACCCATTAGTTATAATGATACGCGCTGCATAGATTTGTGTAGTCTTTGTTATCCTATCTCTTTACCTCTTTCACTCATACGCGCGCGCATACACGGCTTACCTGTAGGAATGTCGACGCCGCCACCCTCATCATCATCTGATCCGATGACTCATGCTCACTGGAAGGAACCGCAGTTACCTACCGCATCGCCACCCCGCGTAGTCCCGGAACTCGAAGCTCCCGCACCGAAGAGGTACCGCTTATCCGGAGGCATGTACGAAAACGAAGTTAGCTGGGATTGGTACCCCAATATGATCAGACGTATGGTCTATCGCGAACAAGTTCCCCTGTTACCTCACCCGAACCACCCTGCTTACCCCAACACCCTAGCACCCATAACCGAACCTGTAGAGCGAGTTCTCGCAGCTGTCGTTTCTTGCTTGGAGCGTGACGTGGGTTACAAGCGCTATACAAGAGCTAATGTTTCTGGACTGTTAAAAGACGGAACCGAGACTAAGGAGGAGATTGCCCGCATGGCAGCGGCAATGAAGGAAATGCAAGAGGCTAGTGATCAACAGATGAAGATTATGAGAAAGATGCAAGCCGAGATGATAGACTTGCAAGAGCAACTCCAATTAGCAAGGACCCGAACCGAGATAGCTTTAGAGCGCTGCGATGTCTTACAAATGCAAATTGCTCAGAATGCAGCCGAACCTGAGGCAGAGCCTGAAGAGGAACCCGAAGAAGATCCCGAAGAGGAGCCTGAGGAGGATCCCGAGGAAGATCCCGAGGAGGAATCTGAAGAAGAACCGAAGGGAGAACCGGCAGAGGAGGAGGCACACTCAGAGGTGTCCTCAGACGATGACATCTAAGGATGATAACACCTAGATGTCTGGAAGAAACGCTGGACACGGACGTGGTAACATCAACTTGACTGCAGCTGAACTCCAAACTCTGCTGAACGACCATGCGGCGGCCGCTTTAGCCGCACACGTTCAGAATCAAGCTGGAGGTCCAAGTGGATCGTGTACCTTCAAGAATTACCTTGACTGCAAGCCCAGTTCGTTTAAGGGCACCGAGGGAGCTATAGCCTTCCTGCGTTGGGCTGAGAAGGCCGAGTCGGCCTTTGAGATGTGTAATTGTCTCCCTGCCAGTAGGGTCAAATTCGCTGCTGAAACCCTTGAGGATTCTGCCCTCACTTGGTGGAATTCGAACGTGCAGATCCTTGGATTGGAACTGGCTAACGCGATGAACTGGGAGGAGTTCAAAAACATGATGCGAGAAGAGTACTGTCCGAGAGAAGAGATTTCAAAGTTTGAGTCAGAATTTTGGTCGTTGAAGATGGTGGGTTCAGAAATCGAAGCCTACACTACCCGTTCTCACGAGTTAGCTGTGATGTGTCCGCGGATGGTGGATCCGCCGAGTAAGAGGATTGAAATGTATCTTGATGGGTTAGCACCGCAAATTCAGGGCATGGTGACGTCTTCCAGACCAGCCACGATTCAACAAGCGATCCGTTTAGCTCACAAACTGACGGATCAAGCAGTGACCCAAGGTGCGCTACCACCTAGGGGTTCAACCGCTAAAGCCCGTGACAACCCGAGTAATGACAACAGCAGCAACAGCAACCCGAGCAGCGGAAAGAGAAAGTTTGACAACACCAGATCCTCATCCTCGAACCTCCCACAGCAACAACACTACCGTAAGCCCGAATTCACTCGGAGCTTTAACAATCAGAGTCACAACAACAATAACAACGGTAGTGGGCAGGGTTCGAGCGGATATGCTGGGAAATATCCGAAGTGCAATAGGTGCAACTATCATCATGTAGGCCCGTGTGACCGTGTCAAGTGTCATAGATGCAGAAAGATGGATCACCAGGCGAAGGAATGTAGAGGAGACCTTGCGGCAAAGGGTGCTCCTAAACCACCTATGACGACGAAGGGATGTTTCGAATGTGGACAGGAAGGTCATTTCAGGAAAGATTGTCCCAAGCTGAAACAGAACGACAACAATGGAGGTAATGGAAGTGGCAGTAGTGGTGGAAATAATGGCAAGGGAAGAGCTTTTGTAATTGGGTCGGGTCAAGCCCGCAATGATCCGTACGTGGTGACTGGTAAGTTCCCTGTGAACGATTGTTTTGCTTCTGTATTGTTTGACACTGGAGCTGATAGGAGTTTTGTGTCGAAAGCCTTTAGCCAACTCTTAGACTTAACTCCAACTCCGTTAGATGCTAAGTTTCCTGTTGAATTAGCTGACGGTAAGACTATAGTAACGACTCATGTACTTGCGGGATGTAAGTTAAAACTGTCAGGTCATGTCTTTGATATCGACCTTATTCCTTTTACGCTTAGTAGTTTCGATGTCGTGGTCGGCATGGACTGGTTGTCCGAGAACCGAGCGGAGATTATATGTCACGACAAGATAGTCCACATTACTACCCCTTCCGGCGAGATCATTTCGGTCCGAGGCGAGAGAAGCGGCATGACCACCAGCGTCATTACCCTCATGAAGGCGCAGAAGTACCTGCGAAAGGGTCATCCGGCAATTTTGGCGCAGATTGTTGAGAAACCCGCGGAGGAGAAGCGAATTGAAGATATACCGATTGTGCGGGATTTTCCGGAAGTTTTCCCGGAGGATTTGCCTGGACTCCCTCCTATACGACAAGTCGAATTCCAAATCGAGTTGACACCCGGTGCAGCACCCATAGCACGAGCCCCGTATCGGCTCGCACCGGCGGAGCTTCAGGAACTGTCCACTCAGTTGCAAGATTTGTTGGATAAGGGTTTTATCCGACCTAGCTCATCGCCATGGGGAGCCCCTGTCTTGTTTGTCCGTAAGAAGGACGGGACTTTCCGAATGTGTATCGACTACCGGGAGTTGAACAAGGTGACGGTCAAGAACCGTTATCCTTTACCCCGAATTGATGATTTGTTTGACCAGCTTCAAGGATCGAGTTACTACTCGAAAATCGATCTGCGATCCGGTTACCACCAACTAAGAGTGCGCGAAGAAGATATCTCAAAGTCGGCTTTCAGAACACGGTATGGTCACTACGAGTTTTCGGTTATGCCTTTTGGACTAACCAACGCACCAGCCGTATTTATGGATCTCATGAATCGAGTATGCAAGGCGTACCTCGACAAGTTTGTGTTTGTTTTCATTGATGACATTCTCGTCTACTCCAAGAACGAAACTGACCATGAAGAACACTTAAGGGTAATTCTGGAATTTTTGAAGAAGGAACAACTGTATGCTAAAATCTCGAAATGTGAGTTTTGGCTTCGCGAGGTTCACTTTTTAGGACATGTGATCAACGAGAATGGTATCCATGTCGATCCCGGTAAGGTAGAGGCCATCAAAAACTGGGAAGCACCTAAGACTCCGACTGAGGTGCGGCAATTCCTAGGACTGGCCGGCTACTACCGACGTTTCATCGAGGGATTTTCAAAGATTGCTCAACCCCTCACCGCTTTGACTCACAAAGGCACAACGTACAATTGGGGTGACGCGCAAGAATCCGCTTTTCAATTGTTGAAAACCAAACTCTGTAGCGCCCCTATTCTAGCCCTCCCCGAGGGAACGGAAAATTTCGAGGTACACTGTGACGCATCAATACAAGGTCTCGGTTGTGTGCGGATGCAACTCGAGAAGGTTATAGCTTATGCCTCTCGACAACTACGGGTTCACGAGAAGAACTACACGACCCATGATTTGGAACTCGGAGCTGTGGTGTTTGTCCTTAAGATATGGAGGCATTACTTGTACGGTACCAAGTTTACCATTTACACCGACCACAAGAGTCTCCAGCATATCTACGATCAGAAGGAGCTGAACATGCGACAGCGCCGTTTGGTCGAGCTGCTTAAGGATTATGATTGTGCCATCAAGTACCACCCTGGCAAGGCCAATGTAGTGGCCGACGCCCTCGGTAGAAAAGAAACAGATAAACCCAGACGAGTGCGAGCATTGCAACTCACGATTCATGCAAACTTACCCGACCAGATTCGCGATGCGCAACTCGAAGCTTTGAAAGATGATAATCTTCCATCGGAACTCATGCGGGGCATGAACAAGCAACTTGAAACCAGATCGGACGGGGTCCGATATTTTGAAAACCGGATTTGGGTTCCACGGTTCGGAGAGTTGAGAACTCTGGTGATGGACGAAGCCCACAAGTCCCGATATTCTATCCACCCTGGCGCAGATAAAATGTACCATGACTTAAAGGCACTTTACTGGTGGCTGAACATGAAAGCCGACATTGCCACCTACGTGAGCAAATGCTTGACTTGTGCCAGAGTCAAAGTAGAATACCAGAAACCATCTGGCCTACTACAACAACCGGAACTTCCAATGTGGAAATGGGAACACATTTCAATGGATTTTATCACGGGTTTACCTAAGACACCGACGGGATGCGATACCATCTGGGTGATCGTTGACCGGTTGACTAAGTCTGCACACTTCTTAGCGATTAAGGAATCGGACAAAATGGAAAGACTAACTCGTGTTTACATGAAAGAAGTGGTGTCTAGACACGGAGTGCCTGTCTCAATCATTTCTGATCGAGATTCTCGTTTCACTTCGCACTTTTGGAAGTCGCTGCAAAGCGCACTAGGCACCCGTCTTGATATGAGCACAGCATACCATCCTCAGACGGATGGGCAAAGTGAACGAACTATTCAGACCCTGGAGGATATGTTGCATGCATGCGTGTTGGATTTCGGAAAAAGTTGGGAACCTCACTTACCTTTGGTAGAGTTTTCGTATAATAACAGCTACCACGCAAGTATTAAAGCAGCGCCGTTTGAAGCGCTGTACGGACAGAACTGTCGATCACCACTCTGCTGGGCAGAGGTGGGTGACAGCCAAATCACTGGTCCAGAACTGGTACTCGAAACTTCGAAAAAGATTGTACAAATCCGAAATCGCATGGCAGCAGCACGAGACCGTCAAAAGAGTTACGCCAACAAGCGCCGAAAGCCTCTCGAATTTCAAGTGAATGACCAAGTGTTACTTAAAGTCTCACCTTGGAAAGGTGTGGTTCGCTTTGGTAAGCGAAACAAACTCAACCCACGATATGTTGGTCCTTACCGGATAACTGAGCGCATTGGTCCGGTGGCGTACCGACTGGACCTACCAACGGAACTCAGTGGCGTACACAATGTATTCCACGTATCCAATTTGAAGAAATTCCTATCTGATGAAACCCAAGTAGTCCATTTGGAGGAACTGCAAGTTGATGAACAGTTACGTTTCATTGAGGAACCAGTCGAGGTTTTGGATTGGGAAACCAAAACGCTCAAGCACAGCAAAATTCCAATCGTTAAGGTTCGTTGGAACTCGAGACGTGGACCGGAGTTCACGTGGGAACGCGAGGATCAAATTATGAAAAAGTATCCTCACCTTTTTGAAGGGCTAACAAAACACAGAAAACCGCGAAACCCGGCAAACCGTCAGAAATCACCGGAGGTACGAATTAAATTTCGGGACGAAATTTCTTTCTACTAGGGGATGATATGACAAACTGAAAATTTTTCTAACTTTTTCAGACACTCATCACGACTTGACTCAAATTTTCGGGACGAAAATTCTTTAACATGGGAATGATGTGACAATCGTCAATTTTAGGTTAACTCCGTTAACTCAACTCCGTCAATTCAAACTTAAGATCATTGAATCTATAACGCACACTTCATTACATTTAAACTAGGGTTTAAATGACGCTTAACACTTACTACATGTGTAGTCTTTCGGGAATTGCACCGAAACGCAAACGAGTTGACGCAAACGATTGGTGAATAAACAAAAAACGTCAAAACAGTAATTATGTGATAATTATGTGTTAGACTTATGTGTTGTGTGATAACATCGTTATAAACACTAACTCAAGATGTAAACAAGTTAGTTTAAGCTAGATAAGTAATACTTAGAAGTGGAGGGGCCAAAGTGTAACATAGTATTATTATAAATAATAATAATAATAAACCCTAACTCATTCTTTTCTTCACCCCACAATCCCGATCGGACTTCTCCCTTGGCTCCCTTGGCTGCCGCCACTTATACACACATACAACCAAGAATTCAAGCCTTTGATTGAAGATTAAGGTGCTAGGAAGGTATAAACGACTATCCTATGCATCCTTTATACTTAATTTTGATGTTTAATGGGTTAATTGAAAACCCTAGAGGCCGATTTTATGTGTGTATGTAGTTCTTATGATTGTTGTTGATTTGTTGATGATTTGATAACTAGAATGGATATTGTTACATGTTAATTGCTTGTGTCTTTGATTTGAGTTCAAACAAAAACCCTAATCATGTATGTAATGTATAATTGATGTGCATAAGTAGTGATTATGGAGTCTAGAGTGTTATATGAATGAATGATGGTCCATAGATAGTTAATATGTTGAGTTTGGATGCAAACAGTTTCTGGACAGATTGTGTTATTGATGTTTAATTGACTGTAACGAAGTGTAAATATGAAAATTGGTTGAGATTATTGATACTACTGTAAACTAGGTTGAGTCTAGTTTCTAAAGAATATAAACATGTAATTTTTGGACAAGTAAAGGTTAACTTTTATGATTTTACAAAAACTTTGTGCAAAGCTGAGCTGTTAGACCTGCTGTTAGGTTGTTTTGTAAATGTTATATCTCATGAACTACGAGACCAATTGGGTTGGTTCCACTTCTGGAAGTTGACTCATTGAGTTAGGAACCTAACCCAAGTGGTCTCGCATTTATTGGATTTTTCCTTTAACGGGAATTTCAAATAACATTCTGTAGCGCATGAATTTGACTGTTATGAGTTTTCTGTAATGATTTGATGATTGTGAGAAACCTATGTGAAATAAAAATATAATAAAAAATGTTCTGGAATCCTAAGACATATATTCTTTTGTGATAATTTTTGGTAAATTAATTTTAATACTATGATCGGTGGAATAGACTAGTTTTTCAAGTAGGATTTTTGTCTCGGTGAAACTAGCTGCTGAATTTTGTGAAAATGCATGAAACATGATACTTGCTATATAATTGATATGTTTTGACCAAATTACCCTTGCGGGGAATAATTGCTAATTGATTGTCGTGATTTGACCAAATTGCCCTCATGGGGAATAATTGCTAGCTAATTGTTATGTGTTGACCAAATTGCCCTTACGGGGAGTAATTGCTAGTGATGTACTTTATGAATACATGACACGTAAATAATTGCTTACACATGTAACGTATCACAAATACCTTTGTTAAAGTCACACACGATTCACAAACGAAACATGAAACATGTTATGTGCATAGGTATTATATGCCGGGTCTAGAGACTCGTTAATATTCTGACACTTAGAAAAATCCCTTTGTTGTTTTAGAACGCTAGAGAGAGTTTTTCTGTGACGCGCATCTTGGTGAATTATTTTGGGAATACTTCGCAAACAGTGAGTTTCACTTTCCCCTTTTAAACTTTTTAAACGCTTTTCACTTGGGGGAGATAACATACTCCGAAAACGCATTTAAGATTTTGTTAATATAGATTATATATCACTTGTAAAGACTAAGTGGCAAACGCAATAACTAAAGTCCTTCATTCACATCGAACCGTTTAATATTGGATAATAGCGAGTCATTGTTGAGTAGTACTACTGGGTTTGACAAACCCCACCCAACGCTAAACTCGACTGGAGGTCGAGTGGGTGTAATCTTGGCTAAACACATACCATGGTCTGGATGACCTGGTGGCAAGGCAAATGATAAACAGTCAGCTTCGGTGTCGAACACTTAGTGATACTTGTTTTATAGGCTAGCTACCTATAGATATATAATTGACATAACACTATCTGGTAACGCAAAACGCTGTAACGCAAAACGCTGTAACGCAAAACGCTGAACGCAAACGCTAAACGCTTTATTTTATATAAACTGTGAACTCACCAACCTTGTGTTGACACTTTTAGTATGTTATTCTCAGGTAGCCGAGGCGGGCGCGCGGTTTAGGAACATGCATTGCTTGAAACACTTTTAACTATGCAAACTTATTTTTAACTGTTATCATTGGGTTTTAAGTCGTCCTGCGTGACGTAACATTGTTTTCTATGGTTTTACGCTTCCGCATTTAATTACTCGTAAACGTTTTCATGGTTTTGAAACTTTGTTTTATGGTTTGATTATAACTAATGATTCCGATCCTGTTAGTTCACACCCTCTGACGGTAAAACTCCGTTAGTGGATTTTGAGGGTGTGACATTAATGTCCCCCAGTTTCTTCTTCGTTTCTCCATTGAAACCAACTAGCACTGATGTCCTTGGGATGATCTCGGAGTCTGGTATCATCTTTTGAAGAACATCATGTTGGATGATATTGACCGAGCTTCCACCATCTACTAGGATCCTGAGTACATAATGGTTAGCAATAAATAAAGTGATAATCAAATCGTCGTGATGAGGATCCTGGATGCTTGATTTATCTTCTTCATCAAAGAAGATCCTTTTGTATGTCGTCAAAGTGGTGGAAATAACTGGACGTTCCCCATTATCCAACTTGGTTTCCTTGGCCAGTCTCTTAGCTGCGAAGAAGGAAGTGCCACATATGTCCGATCCTCCAGAGATGAAGTTGATCACTTGAGCATCTGGTGGGGGCGGAGCTGCTTTTCGAGGAGCTTCTTCAGGATCCTGGATCCTTGACTTCTTTCTTTCCAATAGCTCTTTGAAATGGCCCTTGCTCAATAGGTACCCAAATTCCCTTCTTAAACCGATGCAATCGTCCGTCATGTGGCCAAAATCCTCATGGAAAGCACACCATTTGGACTTGTCTCTGAAGGTGGTTGATTTTTCGTTCTTTCGGGGCCACCTTGCTTTTTCACCTAGATCCTTCATGGCACAAATCAAACCATGAGTATCAACCGAGAAGCACTATTTTGAGATGCTTGGGTAGTCTTCATCATCGTCTCCTTCTTCAACCGCTTGGACGTTCTGATTGTTGTTGAATTTGGAGTAGGGTTTTGAGTTGTTGTTCTTGAACGAGAACCCCTGTTTCTTGTCTGAGGATTCTTGTTTTGCTTGGTTCCCCAGACGATCCTGGATCCTCTTGTCATCTTCCAACTGTATGAATCTGAGCGCCCTGTTTCTTACTTCATCTAAGGACCTGCAAGGAGTCATCACAAGATCATCATAAAAGGGGGAGCGCCTCTAAAGTGCCATCTTGAATGCTTCAACTGCAGTAGCCATGTCAAGATTAGGGATTTCCAGAGCTTCCGTGCCGAACCTCATAACAAAATCCCTAAGGGATTCATCACTATGTTGGATAACTCGGTATATATCACTAGTTAACTTCTCAAATTTCCTACTACAGGATAATTGACTGATGAACAAGTTAACTAAGTGTGAGAAAGAAGTAACTGAAAAGGGAGGAAGACTTAGCAGCCATTTTAATGCAGATCCTGTCAGTGTGGACCCGAAACCCTTGCATAAACAAGCTTCTTTAAGTCTCCCAGGAATGGGATTGATCTCCATCCTTTCTCTATACTGAGCTACATGCTCCTCAGGATCTGTAGTCCCATCATAAGTCTTCATGTTGGGCGTCTGGAATCGCTTCGGGATTTCAGCATCACAGATAGGTGGAGCAAATATGGATAACTTGTGGCTCCCTTCTGGTATCTTGGGAATCGGATGGACCACCCCCGGTACACTGGATATCATATCCTTCAGCTTTTGTAGTTCCTTAGCCATAGCTTGGTTGATACCTGCATCCTGCATGGAACCACGGTTAGCATCTAAGGATATAGGATTATAAAAGTTACCTCTTTGCTGGTTGAAGGTTGGCATCCCGGATGAGTAGCTGAGGTACGAAGCGTCTGCTACAGGAGTTGGTCCACCGGAAGCGATGGTCTTCATGGGGATTATATCTCCTTCATGGATCTCGGATGACCTTTGATGTTGAGCCCCTGAGGATCCTTGATCCTGGAAGAAGGATCCTTGATTGGGGTTGAAGGATCCTAATGGTTGAGGGTTGAAGGATCCTGGTTGAAGATACAGTCCTGAGGATCCTGGTTGAAGATACAGTCCAGAGGATCCTAGTTGAAGGATGGATGATCCTTGTTGAAAGTATGAGTATCCTTGAGTTTGCTGGCCCATGGACTCTTATTGGAGGATAGACGATCCTGGCTGAAACAGTGAGGATCCTTGAGTCTGTTGACCCATGGACCCCTGTTGAAGGATGGATGATCCTTGAGTGAACTGAGCCAAGGATCCTGGAGTAGTGAAATCCAACATCCTAGGTATCAAGGGAGTATGATCCTCCGCTGGCCTCTTAGTCTTCTTGAGATCCTCTATCTCACGAAGGATCCTCTGGTTGGTCTTGGTTTGCTGCTCCATATATGTTTTTACCTGCGAAAACATATTAGAAACATCATTGTTAGTACTAACCACTGGGGTGGCAGCAGTATTTATTGAGCTTTGGAAGACTGGTAGCTATGTTTTGCTTCCAGCAGCGGTAGGCCGTGGTGCTCCTGTGATTGGCGGCGGCATCGGCGGCAAAGTCCTTGATGAGAGAGGAACCGTAGACGGCAGGGTTGATGAAGCAGAGGTTGATTGAGAGACCATTGATAGTGATATGAGTATGAAACGGTTGAAAATGATAGGAATAATATGGATTATAGCACCAATTGCCCCACGGTGGGCTCCAAATTGTTTTGGATAAATATCAGCTAAGGATAATGTATCCAAATCTGTTATGTGAGGTTTAGTGCTAAATTGATAACAATGAATATATGAACGAAATTGAAATGAACACATCGATTTGTTGCGAGGAAAAACCCCTTAATCTTGTTCAGATTAAAGGAAAAAAACCCCGGGTGATGACAACTCGTCGATCACCAATTTATTAATCACAAAAAGGGTTACAATGGGTGGAGTTGTTGATCAACGATTACAATAAAGCTAAGTGTGTGTGAGATTACAGAGAACTTGTGAGCTAGACTTTGTAGTTGTCAACTAGTGAGTATGTACGTGTCTCTGCCTAACGTTGATCACAACTCAGTATACAAATAGTAAGAAATTAACTAACTAACAACTATGTCCTATTAATCCGCTAGTCTTCCACTCTTCTCCATCGTGCTCTTTGACCACGTGCTTATAGAAGCTCATTAACGAAATAAGTGGTAGACTAAGTCTAGGTTCCGTTGCTGTTATTAAACATCAGTCTTCGTGTGATAATCATCCTTTAATAGCAATGTTGACTAAGGATAATTGATCCAAGCATGTCTTCAAGAATGATATATCCTTAGTACTCAGTTATTGGTGACTCAACTAAAAGTCCTATAAATCCGCCACTTCTCCCACTAGCTTAGTCTTCAGTCTTGACCACGTGCCGCGGGTGCCTTGTAGCGAAACATACGGTAGACCGAGTCATAAAGTCGTTATACCTAGCTAACACATCACCATTCAAACGCAATCATTAGTAAATAAGTAATACCGAGGATCCTTGATCCTTCATAACTTGAAACATATCTTAAGGATAATCTATCCGCAAGATAGTCAAGGATAATGGATCCTTAGCATAAAATTCATGCCCTAACACTTGTATCTTCTTCTCTAACATGCATTCCTGAATTTCTTTAAACAAAATTTGTTAATCATATCATACGGTAACCTGCATATGCGTTAAAAATACAATAATTTTGTCAACACTAGGTTGAGTGAGTCAAACACCAGATTTAAGATACTATAATAATAATGTAAAAGAGCAAACTGTGCCAAGTGAGATAAGCAATTTAACCAATGAGCAAGTAAATAATGTTGTCAGTAAGCTCGATGCCAGATGAAAATTAATGCTGGCTAACACCACGGGCGTATGATCATACTAGACAGAGATTATGTTGTGCATCTCTGACATGTATTCAAGTAAAGCATATAAGCATGTAACACGTTACCTATAAATTGTAACACACACATAACTAACAGTTGCAAGTTAAGTAATATATAGTAATAAAATTTCTATGAATGCATATGTCCCCAAACAATTAAAAATAAGTAAAAGAAGGGGAGTGAGATACTCACCTGATAAGAGGAACAAAATTAAAATGAAGATGTGAGAAAGATAAATCCTTCGGGATATATCGTCAAAGATTCCTAGTTAAATAATAGAATACTAAATTAATTATAAGGGATACAACATGATTTGATGAATTAAGATTTCGATGTGATTTGAGTTATAATTGGGATTATAATATTATAGATTTGAACGATTGATTTATATAGTTTACATTAAGAGATTTCCTTTTAGATATTTCAAAAAAAATTAATATAGTTAATTATATATATTTTTATTATCAATAAAGATTTCTTATTAAATTATTATCGTAAACAATAGATCGTAGACAATAAATAGTAATATTTATATAAAATATGATCTTTATAAAATACTTAACCTATATTTTTAATGCGTAAATTAACGTGATTAATTTTAATTGAATTAAAACCCTTTTTAATTATTTAATACTAAAACCTTTGATCAATTTTTTTAATAAAAGTATATATATATATACACCCACACACACACACACATATATATATACATATATATATATATACATATATATATATATATAGGATGAGTATCATTACAGAACTGTTAAATTACTTAAGAACATGAAGGAACCCATTAAAAACTAATGTTTTTTATAAAATATTTTGTATGAATGTTATTTAAGTGTAGCTTTATCATTTTTATATCAATATTTACGATTACAATTTTGAAAATTAGATTTTATACATATTTATGTTTTGTTTTACACTTATGTAAATTTATTAGTACATAAATTTTACACATATGTAAACTTGTGATTAATATATGTAATAAATCTTTTTTATATATAATATGATAAGACTACTTTTAAATAATGTTAATATATACAAAAAATTAAAAAAATGTTTGGTTGTTTAGAGTTCCTAATAGTTATTAACTTTTTTAGAGTTCTTAAATGATACTAACCCTATATATATATATATATATATATATATATATATATATATATATATAATTTTAACCAAAATCCATAAACGAAATTCGTTAAAGTGTCGGTTTGCTAAAATAACGTTTGTTTAACATTTAATAAAAATTACTACTTTATAAACCTTTAAAACTCTTTTTAAAGAAAATACACCACAACCGCGCCATTGGCCGCTTCTATGATCTGAACAACCACACCCTAGCCAACTATGCTAGGGTGTTAGATGGTTAAGGAACGAAAATAGTATCTTAAATCTAGTAACTGTTAATACCCAAATTGATATATAAACCCTAGAATTATTCGTTAATCCGCTTAGTATCCGTTTAATGTTAGGGTTTCTATTATGTGGACTAAAACGACCAAGTTACATTGATTAATTACTATTAATGTAAAGATGATGAATGATGAGCAGAAACTTGTGGCCCAAACAGACCAGAAATCATATATACAAGCCACGACAATACGATAAAATATGTGTGTTTAATTCGCGAGTATTAGTATTAGTATTTAATATCTTATATGAAAACATGAGTTGGTACACTAACTTACATAATCGTTAAAGCACAAATAAATACAAAAGACTAATAACAAAATGGGCCTTACAATCTCTCTCTAGTCTTTAGTATTTAATCTGTTTGCTCGTTTCTTCAGTCGGGGTCGGACTCGTACTCGAACACCTCGTCATGATCGAATGGTTGTTTTTCAACAAGAAGGCTAACAAAATTGTTGAACTTCCTGATGATAGCATTAGTACAGTTACGACGAACGTCTTCAACAGTGAACAAGGGTGACCTACAAAGCTGTAGTAGATCATCCTTGCCAAAACCTGCCAACTCGTGCTCATCGAAAAAGTTAAGTTGATGCACGCTGTCAGAGTGAATTATCACTTCACATTTCTCGTTGTCAAACTCCCATGAGACGAAGCCATAAAGAAGGTTGTCATCAAAGGGAATGCCATGCATAATGGGTTTTCCATGATCATCAGTAATCTTGTATAACCATCCATTCGTCATCTTTCCAGTCACATGATTAACTTCTTTAGACTTGAACGATCTACCCGGATTCAAGGGAAAGTTTGAGTAGTCGTCCTTCCACGCGTGACTCATAAACCTCTTGAACCAACCCTCCACAATGCTCTCTTCTTCACCACGTCCACTGTCTTCCTAAAATAGTTCATATTGAGTATGGACAGGGTGTGCATATCTCCATAAGTAAGATATGTCAGATCGCCATTGGCACGTCTAATAGTCCAAATTTTGATATCTTTGTGTCACCGTGCATAAAGGATTGGAGATTTGTCATAATACGGCTTAGATCTCCGTCTCATGCTCGCCATTCTGCTCACGATGTAGTATTTGATACATTTCCTTGTATTCTTTGGAGCAGTCTTGGAAGAGGGAGCGACAACAGGCTCTTGAACTGGCTCTTCAATCACCTTTCCTGGAGTATCCGGATTTAGTGAGTAGTAATTCTGTCATCATTGCCACTTTTATTATCTTCCACGACTTCTTGAACATGTGAACTAGTATTTGCAAAAGAAAAAATGTTAAAAGTGGGGGCTATTTCAGCCTCAATTGCAGCATTAGTCTCACAGAGTCCTTTGAGCCTCACTTGCCGGCTCTTTTTCACCTGCCTTGTTTCCCCAGTGACATCATCGCCGTCATTGTCATCATTTCCATTGCCACTTCCATCATGTGGCTCATCAAAACTATTATATTTTTTATCATCGTTATCATCATCCTTATTCTCATCATCGTCATTCTCACCCTCTTCATCGTTATCACCATCATCATCATCATTGGATTCGTCGTCATCGTCACCATCACCATCGTCTCCACCACCTCCTTGAACCAATAGTTGTTGAAAGGGTTGTTGAACAAGAGGAACTATCGCAGAAGTAACAGGAGCACTTACTTATGTAACTAAAGTAGTTGCAACAAGTGGAGAACTTATTGAACCGACCTACCCAGTTTTAATGGCAGTAGTAGCAATAAGTTCAATGCTCGTGATAGTTCATATGACCACCGGCTCCTCCATCATTGTGCTCACTCCAGCACCACTTCCACTTGCCTCTTTCTCCGACATACCAGAAATGATTATATGAAACTTACCTTGAGCTTTGACCCTTTTGGTATCAGCGCCTAGATTGGTGAGAGCTGATCGTCATGTTTTGCTCTGCTTGGTCCTTGGATCGTTGGCTTGTAGGAATCCTCAAAAAGTTTCCATCAAATGGGTCCTCAATTTGTTCACATCACCATCAGTCATACACATTACCTCCATGACGACAAGGTAACGGTTGACAAGAGACTCATTTGGCTATTGCTGAAGTCGTGTTGTCTTCAATTTCACCTTTAAGCTGCTCAATCATTGTTCACAGCCTAACACTCTCAGCCATTAACATGTCTACGTCCTTAGAAGAACTGGACCCACTCTCCAATAAACCAACCCTTGATCCAAGACGCTCAAAATCTATCCACACACGATCAAGAGTAGAATCTAACTCCCTCCTAAAATTGTTTGCAAGGTTGGAGGGGGAAGGAAGACCAGACTCTAATCCAGAAATTCTTGACTGAAGTCGTTCAATCTCATCATGTTGTTCAACATTTTGTAAAGAGTTTTGGTTGATTAACTCTTGTTGATTGCTGATTCGTTGTTGAAGATTGTTGATCCAGTTTTGTTGACTTTCTATTCGAGCTCTATCTGGTCACCTGTTCGTTTGTTGCTTGTTGATCCTTGACAAATGTAACATCCTGATTCTGATAAGATTAATAAAACAAGTTTCGTTTATTTAATAGTGTGTCGTTTATCGGTTTAGATAAATAGACTATAGAAGGTGGGCTTGGACATTTAAAAGATGGAATAAGGGATGGAATGGGCCTTAGGTCTATGGGCTTAAGTGAGTATAAATACCCCTTAAACCCTAAACATTTCCATTTTTATCCATCTCTACACCATAAGCCTACACCATCAAAAACACACACAAACACTATCCTTTAACCCGAGCCATGATCCAAAGGTGAAAACCCGAACCCGTTGGTGCTAGATCGTCGTGACGAACCAAACGACATCAAGACTAGACCGTGTTCGTAAACCGACTTGTTTAAGGTACGTTTATAATTAGAAGTCGTTCATTAGGGTTCGGATTTGTTTGGGGTAATCCAGATCTGTATAAAAGTGATGAAAACGAATCAAACGAACCAATACACAGTTCAATTCGTTAACATTTGATTGGTTAATTGAGCGAGTGTTGAACCGCACCTATGTATACATAAATCGCACCCTTTAAACATGAATGTTTGGTTGATTGGAAGATTGGGGTTTGTAGGCGTTAGGATTACGAATCTCTAGATACCAAATTTGTGTTATTTGGTTGAGATTTGAGGATAAATTGCTAAACCCGCTGGTGTTGACTGTTTGGGTGTTCTTGGTAATTTTGACTTTGACCCTGAGTCAAAGTCTGGATAAGACTGACGCAATTCTTTATGATAAGATAACAAATTAGTTCATCCATTCGTTATGTCTAAATAACGAATTAGTTCAACCATTCGTTAAGTCAAGATAACGAACTAGCTCACCTAGTTCGTTATGTTAAGATAACGAATCCAGTGATTCGTTACTCACTCAGTTCGCTATGGTAAGATAACGAATCAAGTGATTCGTTACTTACCAAATTCGTTATGATAAGGTAACGAACCAGAGAACGAATCAAGGCATGATAAGATAACGAATCAGATAGCGAATCAGACTTAATTTGTTATGAGTTAGTGAATTAAATAATAATTTAAAATTCTAATGGAAAATGTGTTAAGCCAGTTAATGGAAATAACCCCAGCCAGGGGCTCTGCCCCTTAGACCCTAGAACCCCGCTGTCAGGGGCGCTGCCCCTGGACCCCCGTTCGTTGAGGGTAATAATTAAAACTAGAAAGAAGATATGAGTAGTGATAGTTAATTGATACGTGTAATTGTTATACAATTAGTCGTGCATATCTCAAGAAAGGAATAGCCATTAAAGATGAACGTAACCGAGTTCAGGCGATTTTCTAGCCCCATTTCCTTGTTATGTTTTCGGGAGTGTATGTCATGTATGATTTATATGTTATATATGTATGTATATCTCGAATGTGAACGAAAGCTTGTCGGTGCGTGAACGATCTTTGGATATTGCACGTATTGACAAGGGATGTCTGTATATGAATTATGAATGTGTATGAAAGGTATATGTATGACATGAGAGTATGTATGAATGAGTAAAGAATGTATATGTATGTTACGGGTATGTAAAGACAGAATGTACGAAGATGAAGAAGTAAGGAATCAGACCCTAATAATATCTGAGACAGAGACAAAAGGGATCAGACCCTAATAATATCTGAGATAGATATGTAAAGAGGGATCAGACCCTAATAATATTTGAGATAGACAAGAAAGGGATCAGACCCTAATAATATCTGAGATAGACAAAGGAAAGAGAGATCAGACCCTAATAATATCTGAGATAGAAAAGCGAGGGATCAGACTCTAATAATATCTGAGATAGAAAGGACAGTAATTATATAGTATGAAAGTAATAAAGTATGAACGTATGTATGAAGCTATGTAATGAAGGTAAAATAGTAAAGTAATTATTATGTATCTTTGGATGCGTGATTGAAGGTAAGTATATGTATTGTATGATGTATGATTAACTAGAACTCACTTAGCGTAGCTGACTTTTAGTATGCACGCAGGTGAGTAGGATGAGACAGCTGGCTTGAGTGGGGACACATGGCAGAAGAATAAGAGTCTGGCATCTGAAGAATCAAGTTGATTTATAAATAATTTTTTATTGTTGAAAGACAAGAATGTTTTAAGACAAGTTATGAATTATTATTAAAATGTTATGAAAGTTTTTTTTTCTGCGTAAAGTTTTAATTAACTCTGATATTTACAACCGTGTTTATGAGTAAATCCAACGTCCAAAGTAGGGCACCGGTAATGGGGCCTTACAACAAACTTGATCAACAAAATCTCTCGCTTTTCTCTATTCTCGTTTGCTTCCTCCAATGCTCTAATCCTATTGAGGACTGGAACTTTAAACACGGGGGACTTCTTCGACTGGCCACTGGAAATGGGAGTGGCTACTATGATAGGGCTTTTGATGTTGAGGGAGGTGTGGTTGAGATGGTTGACTGTGGAGTGGTTGGAATGGGCATGGTTAAGGTTTGGGTTGGGAAGGATGTTGGAATGGCTAAAGGTAGGCTTGTGGGCTCGGTTGTGATTTCTAAGGTTTGTGTGGTGGTTTGAGCGTGAATAGATGATGTGAAGGTTGAGGTCCAAAAAGATGTGCCCCTAATAGGTGAGGTAAATTGATATGCGGGTGATGTTACGGGTGTGGTAGTCCTAGGTGGTGATGGAGTTTGGGTTATAGGATCGGTCTCAGCTTGGGTGGTTAAGGGTAGGGTTTCTAAGATATGAGTGCAAAGGTTCATCTAATCTGGATGGTGAGGTTTCGGGTGGTGTAATGGGTTCGTCCCTAAGATTCGGGGATTTTGATTTGGATTTGGTCTTTGATTTTAGTTGGGTTTTGGGTTTGGGATAAGATTTGATGGGGTTTTGGATGCAGTTTTTGATTGGGCTTGGGCTTTGGTTTGGGCCTTGATGAACGTACTTTTTTAGCCTTAAGTCTTTCTATTGTTTTAGCTAGGGTGGTTGGTGATGCTACGTGAGGGTCAACTATGGTGGTGGTTTGTGGTGTTGTGGTAGGTGGTGTGGATGCTAAAGATTCACTAATCATAGCAGCAATCGAAGGAAAGATTACCTTGAGTGTAGGCATCTTCGCAGAAGTAGCCTTCTTGGAGTCCTTCGCCCGCTTTAAACGTTTGAGTGGGCGCTCGGGCTCCTCCTCAGTGTCAGAAGCAGCAAGCTTCTTTGAACTCTCACTGGTCTTTCTCTTTCCTTTGTCATGTTTCTTTTTTGACCAGTGTTCACACTCCACATCAGTTTCGGGTTCAACCTCAGCTGTTTCAAGTTCAGCCTCAGGCTCGTCTTGCTCTTCTTCATTATCTCCAGCCTCATCATCATCATGACCATCATCGTCATCATCATTACTACTGTCCCCTTCCTCCTCAACTTCAGTCTCATCACTGTCAGGTTCGGTCTCAGCAAATTACCCAATCTTAACCCCAGGCTATTCACTTGATACTTATACACACTTTTCACAGTAGGCTCAACCGTAGCCTTGAATACGGATTGCCGAACCATCCTCACATGATGAGGCTCAGATGGCTCAACAACCTCTCCTTCGTCATTGACTTCCTCTAGATATACGGGTCTTGAAGTGTTGCGAAGCAGAACATCCAGAATAAGTTTAAGTTGTACAAATCTGAAATACATTATCCTTCGCTTCATGGCAAGCACGTTGAGTTGCATGTGCTTGAAAAATAACCTAGAGTAGTTGTATTTTATGTTGTATGTTAAGCACAACATAACTCCAACCCAATCGACACTAAGCTTGTCAAATCCTCTCTTCTGTGATGACAGACAAGTGGCAACGATGTGAAACAGAAGCTTCCAATATGACAATCCTTTCCATACACACGTCTATAAGGAGTGGTTACAATTGGTGTTTTATACGTGGTTCGATTGGCCCATAGAGCATCGGTCAACTTGGTTGACCAATCCTTTCAGTCTGTCCGAACATTTTTCTGTAAAATCTGTTAAATTTGCCTATTGGAAACCTCAACTTGTCCACTCGTTTGTGGATGGTAAGGAGTTGGAATTCTATGATCAACACCGTATCGGTTAAGCAATTTTCGAAATTTAAATTTATTGAAATGAGATCCCCCATCACTTGTGATGGTTCGGGGGACTCCAAATCTAGAAAATATATTACTTTGCACAAAATTACAAACGTCTATGTAATCATTCGTCCTAGTGGCTATCGCCTCAACCCATTTAGACGCATAGTCGACGGCCACTAGGATGTATAAATTACCGTGTGAATTCGAGAATGGGCCCATGAAATAGATCCCCCAAACATCAAAAATATCAACTACTAGGATCGGGTTCAAGGGCATCTCATCCCTCTTAGAAATGCTCCCAAGTTGTTGACACTTTAAACAGTGTGTCGCAAACTCGTGAGCATCCTTAAACAATGATGGCCAAAAGAAACCACTCGTAAGGACTTTTCTAGCAGTTTTCTGGCCACTAAAGTGACCCCCACACGCAGACGAATGCGTGTGTTCCAATATCGACTTGACATCCTCCTCGGGTATGCATCGTCTGATCATCTGATCTGCACCAATTTTAAACAAGTCCTGATCATCCCAAATGTACTGTTTGGCTTGGGACATCAAGTGTTTCTTCTTTCTCCTTGGCCAATGCTCTGGGATATCACCTGCAACTTTAAAATTAACAATATAAGCAAACCAGGGATTTTGTGAGACTGCCAAAATGTGCTCATCCGGGAATGACTCGTTAATGGGCCCATCCTTTTCTCCATCTTCCACCATAACTCGGGACAAGTGATCTGCAACAACATTCTCACTTCTCTTCTTGTCCTGAATCTCTATATCAAATTCCTGCAGTAGAAAAATCCATCTTATGAGCCTCAATTTTTCATCCTTTTTGTCCATAAGGTACCTAACTGTAGAGTGGTCAGAATAAATGATTACTTTACTACCCCAAATATAAGACCAGAAATTATCTAGTGTATATACTACTGCTACTAACTCCTTCTCAGTTGTTGTGTAATTCAATTAAGCATCCGAGAGGGATTTACTTGCATACTATATGGCAACAGGTTTCTTGTCAACCCGTTGACCCAAAACAGCCCCAACCGCATAATCACTTGCATCAAACATTATTTGAAAAGGCAAATTCCAATCGGGTGATTGCAAGAACGGGGCTTCAACTAGTTTTAACTTCAAAATGTCAAAGGCTTTAGCACATTCATCATTAAAGTCAAACAGGGCATCCTTTAACAATAAATTACATAAGTGTTTGGTAATATCACTAAAACCCTTAATGAATCGTCTATAAAAACCGGCATGCCCCAAAAACGATCTAATGCCTTTGACATTCGTGGGATGAGGTAAAGTGGAAATAACTTGAACCTTATCTCGGTCCACCTCAATCCCACGACTCGACACAACATGGCCCAAAACAATCCCCTCCTGGACCATAAAATGGCTCTTCTCCCAACTAAGAACCAAGTTCGTTTCGACACATCTTTTCAATACTCTTTCGAATTGATTTAAACATTCCTCGAAAGATGTGCCGAAAATCGAAAAATTATCCATGAAAATTTCTAAAGACTCCCCCACCATATCGGAAAAAAAACTCATCATGCACCTTTGAAATGTGGCGGGGGCGTTACATAGCCCGAATGGCATTCGCCTAAACGCGAATGTGCCATACGGGCACGTAAACGTAGTCTTCTCCTGATCTTCAGGATGAATAGCTATCTGGTTATACCTGGAATAGCCTTCTAAAAAGAAATAAAATTTTTGACCAATAGCTTTTCAACAATTTGATCGATAAAAGTAAGCGGAAAGTGATTTTTCGATGTTTCCGCATTCAATTTTTGATAATCAATACCAATGCGCCACCCAGTTACCGGCCGGGTGGCGACCTCGTTACTTGAGTCTTCCTTGACGACTTGGATGCCCACTTTATTCGGTAGTGTCTGTGTTGGGCTTACCCACGTGCTGTCTGAGATGGCGAATATAATCCCAACATCTAACCACTTTAGCACTTCCTTCTTCACCACTTCCCTCATGTTCGGGTTCAACCCCCACTGAGAATCATGTGCGGTTTGGACATTCGGATCTGTTAAGATTTTGTGCATCACAGATGAAGGACTGATTCCCTTCAAATCCTCTATAGTCCACCCAATTGCTTCCTTGTTTACAATCAACATCGCCATCAAAGCATTTTCCTGTTTAACCGATAAATTAGAAGCTATAATAACAGGCAAAGTCTCATTCTTGCCAAGGAAAGCATATTTTAAATGCTTTGGGAGCTCCTTCAGCTCAACTTTTGGTGCTTCCTGCAGTGACAATTTCAGCCCGGTATCAATTTTCTCGGGAAGTGCTTCCACCTGAATTGACCATGGTGGAGGGTCTCCTCGCACAGCTGCAACATCCAGCTGTCACTCCTCCTCTTCCAGCAACGTATCTGCTTCCACCTGTAACTTGTCAAGCAAAAAACACGTCTCCGCTGTGCCATCCATGCTGACGACGTATTCGAATAGCGGGATGCACTCGTCAATGACATCAGCCATGAAGCACTCCTCATCGACCGGAGAATTATTTCCATGTGTGAAAACATTAATCCTAAACTTACGGTTACCGAATGCCATGTCAACAGTACCATTTCTACAGTTAAAGTTGGCATATGCGGTGGCCAAAAATGACTGACCGAGGATAACCGTAGGTTGTTTGGTCCTTTCACCCGAAACATAATCAAGGAACAAAAATTCAACTGGAAAGTAAAAATCTTACACCTTGACGATAACGTCAGTCGGTATCCCCCGAGCAAGTTTCGGTGTCTTGTCGGCTAAGACAACCGTGTTGGCAGTTACCCGAAGCGGACCGAAGTCATACTGGTCGTATAGACTTCCAGGGAGAATACTGATGCTAGCTCCAAGGTCTAGAAGCGCCAGTGTCATTTTAAAATCACCAACTTGAATGGGTATAATGGGCATTCCCGGATCTTGTAGCTTGGGTGGAAGAGCACCCGAAAAAATTACACTCACATTATCAGTAAAATCGATCTGTTTGGGAATCTTATGACTCCTCTTCTGTGTGCACAACTCTTTCAAGTACTTCGCATAGGCGGGAATATGTTTTAAAAGGGGTATATTAATTTTAACTTGTTTAGATTCATTGAATTTAACCGGTTCTGGCTCGTCATCACTGACGAGATTTTCATCAATTTCTTCCACCACCCCCTCAGCAATTGGTGGTGGAACCCCAACTTTATTATCATATATTTTTCCACTTCTTAAAATACTTAACTGGTTAACGTGCTTTTTTGAACTCGAGCGGTAGTGGTTCGGGTTGACCGTAGTGTCGCTTGGTAGTTGACCCACATTCTTCAGCAATTTTGCCATGTCTGTTGCGAGCTGGCCAATCTGCTCTGACATTGTCGCTGTTGATTTATCCCGTAACTCGAACTGTTGCTTCGTTTCAGCCTGATGATCTGTCATAATCTTTATCAATGCATCCAACTTTGAGTGCACTGACTCATCCGTATTTCCCGAGGAACCCCTCAGCCGGTCCTGATTACCCGATGAAATTTCATCCCAGTTCCCGTTTCTGTTATACCCCCGATTCTAATTATATGACCCCTGTTGACCGCCCTGGCGGTAATTTCTTTGCGATCTGTTCTGATTCAATCCCTGAAAGTTTGGGTTTAACTGTGTAGACGCCTTCCCGTATCGAAAGTTCGAGTGATTCCTCATGCTCGGGTGATAAGTGTTTGAATTAAACCCTTGGCCCTTAGAATCGCCGCAGGCATAGCTAACCTCCTTGGGCTCATCTTCCTCGTCATAAAAAAACTTGGGACAATTTTTCGACTTATGCCCGAGTTCACCACAATCCTCACAAACCGGGAATTTCACTCCAACTTTCCCGACTTCTTTCATCTTACCCTTTTTGTACCTGGCCAGTTCACGTTCTAACTCAGCAATTCTTTCGGATTCACTCGTGATTGACTTTACTGATCTGGAAAAAGTTTGGTGCCTTCGTCTTTCGGCTGCTGCATCTGCCTTAGAATCCTCACACATGAACTCCAAAAACTCCCAATCATCCTCCTCGGGTTGTTTCAATAGTCGACCGTTACACGAGGCTTTTAAATGCTTTCAGTCCTCGTAAGTCAACCCATCAACGAAACATTTTACCAATTCCCACAATTCGATCTGATGGTTTGGGCATTTTCGAATAATCTCTTTGAACCTATTGAACGCCTCGTGAAACAACTCGCCTGATGCTTGTGAAAAGTGGCGAATTTCCATTCGGTCCTCGTTTGTCTTTGACTGTGAGTAGTACTCGTTAAGGAACACCTGCTGCATCTCGGCCCAATTTGTAATATTGTGCATTGGTAGCGAGTTAAACCAGTGTTTTGCTTTGTCTTTTAATGAAAACTAGAATAACCGCAACCGAACCTCATCCTGGTCAAACGTACCATCACCAATCGACCCGCAAATAGCCGAAAAATCGGACAAATGAGAAAACGGGTCCTCATAAGCCATCCCATGAAAATGTGGCACGACGTTAATGTAAGATGTCCGGGACTTCAAATTCTGTTGTCCCGGCACTCGCACCTGTGGAACAATCGGGGATGCTCCATCTGAAATAGCCGGTCTGAACCGACTGTTAACACCCTGAACCGGGGCTTCAAAATTACTCCTTCGCCCCCCTGGTTTACCAAACCTCCTCTGTTCACCTGAATACCTCAAACTCTTTCGGCCCTTTCTGCCCTATTAACTCTGTTTCGCCCCATACCGTTTCTTCCCCCATTTCTGTTAACTGCATCACCATGTCTCTGATTCACTAGTTTTTCCACCACTTCATCCCAGTTTTCATCACCCTCGTTTTCTGGCTCAAATACCTCATTCCTTCTAATTCGCCTATTTACTTCGTTATCAGCTTCAAAACCTTGGCCCACATCATTATCTTCCCCCTATTCTTCATCTTTTGAATTCATACTGGGACGATGGTCATCAAGATCAATCTGAAATCTGCGTCTAGGGGTGTTATTTGGGGCTGATGGTTCAGCCTGATCAATATTTCAGTTTCGGTTTCTAGAAAAGCGAGCTAAGTTATTCTGGTTGTTTTGCTTGTCGGAATTAAACGATGGAGGTGGGTTTTCTGGGTGAAACATGTTATTTTCTTGGAGTGGGTTCGGGACTTGGTTCTGATTTTCATTCTGATTCTGGTTTTGGTTCAGGTTTGGGTTTTGTTCTTCCATCTCTGAAGTTCTGTTTTGAGCTCGGTTCTGCCGAGCTAGTCTTTCAATTTTGGGCTCGAAAACAGGCGGTGACTGTCTGCCCGAGTGGCGGGTGTGCATAAACCTGTTACCTACACAAACAACACACCCTGCATAAAATGGAAAAATAAAATTTAAACTAAAACTTAAAAATTAAAACAAAACTAAAAACTAAAATAAACCCAAAAATCAAATAACACGAAAAACACTAAGCGCACTAACTACCCGGCAACGACGCCATTTTGATGCTAGACTGTCTCTATCTAGTCAAAAATAAGTAATATCAGTTCTTAATCACCTAATCAAGCTAGGGTAAGTAGGGTGTTGAACACAAGGAGTACGTGGTCAATGTAAATCATGCAAACAAGTTTCAGTATTATGAAGTAATATATTTTAGTGCTGGTCACACAAGCAAGTAAATTGGTTTTAATAATGATTAAGCAAATTCACGAATTCAAGCAATTAACAAAGATCAATCATCCCCGGGGTTCAAGAATATAATTTAACAGTTTCTCATGCAACCTAACCGATTAATTATCACAGACTGACTAAACATTGATTAACTAGTTAAACCTTAAGCACCAGCAATCGCTAACACACGACACTGGTTATCAAACGGTCCCTGCACGTGTGACTCAACTAAGGGAAATTGTGTGCTTTGTTGTATTCAATCTAGTCAAACAACCCTATGAGCAATTACTATAGAAACTAGAAAACTAATCATTTTGATCAACGTAAACCTAAACCGATTAAATGCACAACCATACTAAATATCAATACTCATAGGTCAATCAACGATAATTACAAATAGTCTGTTCTTGGTTACATTAAAAACTGAATGAAATACAAACTTTACATCCCGGGAATGAAACGAAGAGATTAGCCGAGCCTCGACATCATGTAATCATCAATAATGATGAAATGGAACATAAACGTGACCTCGGTATGACCCGGAATGGTGGAATCGCCTCTTTCTTGCTCTGAAAATTGCCTGGAATAAGTTATGGAGAGATAGGGTAGAGATTTTGAGAAATACATAAAAAACTTAACATTACCGTATGTGTCACCCATCGCAATACGCGATGGGGTCTTCTGTGGTCCATCGCGTATCACGATGGACAATGGTCAACTCTTCATTTGATGCCTATCGCGATACCCGATAGGTCTTCTGTCTTGCCCATCGCGTATCGCGATGGGTCTCTTCACCAGTAGCAATTATTCTTTTGCATTGTTTTGCTTGCTGGACGTCCCGGGTCTTCATCCCGTGCCTCAACAGGTCCAAATTAGTTTCTTTAACGTCTATGACCTGAAATACAATAGACACGTATGAAGTATCGAAGTTCCCAGAATAAAAAGTTAAAACTAGTGAATAAACGAACTAAGGTATATAGGGCTTTATCAAGACGATAGACATGCTTAGGACGATATGGATCCTCAAAACCTCGTGGTTGCTTGACATAGATCTCTTCTTTCGTTTTCCTATACAAGAAGGCAGTCTTCACATCCATTTAATATACCTTGAAGTCCATGTATGAAGCATAGGCTAGAAAGAGACGAACTGCCTCAAGCCTAGCAATAGGAGCATACACTTCATCATAATCAGGATCTTCATGTTGAGAGAAACCTTGTACAAACGATCTTGCTTTGTTTCTTATAATCACCCCTTATCATCTTTTGTGTTCCTAAATATACACTTAGTCCCAATGGCTTTCTTGTTCTCTGGAATCTTGACTAGCCTCCACACATGGAGCTTCTTGATTTTTAACAGCTCATCTTGCATAGCTTCAACCCACGAGCTTTCCTTAAGAGCTACCTTGTATTCCTTCGGTTTGGCATGTGAAATAAAACAAGAAAAAGACATATGTTAATGGTACCAGGCTTGCCCCTTGTTTGGATGCTAGCAAATGGAGAACCAATGATGTTTTTCTGTGAGATGACTTCGATGGATGGGCAGTTGAGGTATATCATCAACAAGGGTGACATGCTCTGCTTGAAGATTAACCTTCAGATTCTCAAGTTGATGAAATATGTGAGGAGCAATGATGAGAACATCATTGGCTGATTGAATAGAGTCAGGTTGATCAACTGGATGTTTTTGTGGAATTGGTTCATCCCATAGATGTTCGCCGTAAGGAACAACAAATGTATTAACCGAAGTTGATGCAGTATTATCAGATTCACCAGCAGTGGGTTCAGTAGCAACCATAGCTTGAGCAATTTCATAAGAAGATGGAGGTGTGAAAACAGATTCTACTACAATTGGAGCTATCTGAACTTCGGGTGTAGGTTCAGCTTGAACGTGTTAGACATTATCGGCAGGCATATAAGAATCATCAGAGTCGGTGTCAAATCATCTTCAACAACAACTAGATCAGTTGTGTTAGCAGACTGAGGAGCAAGGTTATTCACAACTTGACCATTATTGTTTTCTAGTAGGGGATCAACTCGTGGTGCAACATATGGTACAATTCTATTGGAAGGTTCAGCAGGTAAACTCACTTCAGACAAACTGTTGATAATGGATTGCTTCAACAGAGGTTCAGGTATAGAAGATGGAACTTAAGTGTTTGCAGTTGGTGGAGTATACATGCCACAGAACTGTTTGAACATGTATTCATAATCAAACAACCAGTCTGCACCGTGCGAGCATTAGTAGTGTTAACCTCTTGCCAGTAAACATTGAATGATTCCAGTATTAGCTTAGTCTTCTTATTTATAAGCGGTTTTGTTTGCAGCGTACCCAACAAAATAACACTCATCGGCTTTTTCAGCAAACTTAGGATCAGGTTGAGCACCTGTATGGACTATGGAGTAGGGTGAATGGACATCCAAACGTCTTGAAGTAGTTGACTTGCGGCTTTGTCTTGTAGTAGACTTCAAATGGAGTCTTCTTCAAGCGCTTGTTAATGATCACACGGTTTTGCATGAAGCAAGCAGTGTTGAATGCTTCACCCCAAAAAAACAAATGAAGTTTGAAACCCGACAACATTGTTCTAGCAACTTCAATCAGTGTTCTGTTCCGATATTCAGCAACTCCATTTTGTTGCGGAGTATAAGGTGCACTAAAATGGCGGTCTATTCCATTTGAACTACAGAAGTCATTCACTGTTCTGTTAAAAAACTCTATCCCGTTGTCGCTTCTTCACCTTTTTGTCTGTCTACCTCTCAATGAGAGTAATGAATTTGATAAAAAACTAAGAGGTTTCATCCTTGTGCCCTAAAAGAAAAGTTCAATTGAAATGAGAATAATCATCAGTAATCATAAGACAATGGGCTTTTCGGCCGATTGCCAATGGATGGATAGGACCAAATAAATCTATATGTAACAGTTGAAGAATGGAATCTATGGAGTTGATCATCTTGGGCTTGTGAGGGAGCTTGAAGGATCTCAGACCGATCTGGGACTTGAGCGATGCAGAAAGATTTTGACAGCCAACGGGCAAACTTTGAAGCTACGAGACCGAATGGAAAAACTACCTTCTAGGATCTTAGAGAAAAGGTGGTTTTCTTCACTTTAATAATTGTAATTCACACCTTTATTTTGATTACATTGTTATTATGATATTGGGCATGTATTATGATATACAATATTTTCAGACTCGTGAATATCTAGAAACCAAAAATATATAATGTGTATATATTATAACGATAAAAGCGAACATGTTCAAATATGAAAACCGACATAATGTTAAGAGGCAAAAACCATATATTAATATTAATGTAAAATTCATATAAATAAGAGTCACAAAACTTATCACTAATAGATCGTCGAATCATGCTTAAGTTGACACACATTTGAAACATGTTTAACTAGGTGAATGAAACACGGTCATGAAACGCTTAAGTATTGAAAATGAAACAATAGACCTAAATTGTTTTTGCAAGTTAATATATAGGCACTTGTAGGTCGAGACTTAGACTTTCATATTTTCTAGCGCTTGTTTTAGAATCCAATGAGTCTTACAACCTTTTTTTTTTAATTAAACGATTTCAAAACATTTGGGAGAGAATGCATGGAGAAACAAGAGGGACAGTTCTAGAACTTTGAATACATACACACAAATTAATTTAACGTGCAAAAGTGAGAATCATGTAGTGTAATTATAGCAAGTGTAATTACACTACAATGTAAATACATAATTACACTACTTGTATATATAATTACACTATTTGATTCGCATGTTTAGTGCTATTTTTTTAGTTTGTGTGTTAACTTTCCTCTAGGATTTGGATCAAATACATATTAAATTAACGTGCTAAGCATGCGAATCAAATAATGTAATTATATATACAAGTTGTGCAATTACATTATACACAAAAAACTGCATACAAAATAACTTTATATAATTACACCACTAGTATGGTTTCTTAGTTTGTACATTAACTTTCCCCTTTGTATAATATGTATGACGGGGGCGAGGTTTAGGTAGAAACCAACAAATACTTATCTATCACTTTTTTTACAAATTTTTGTGACGATCGAGTCGCAATAATGTGTATATGTCATGTTTATTAGCTCGAAACCAAAAGGTGTCAACATGTCGTTATTTATTGGTTATGTGACAAATTATCATTGGTTAATGAGCCATTAATCATGTACCTATACATACATTGATCATGATGAATCCATAATTGTGTCTATTGATTCGTCAAGTTAAGGAAGTAAGCCGTAATTTGATTTTTATATGAGAACGCAATGGTCGCTTTAAGCGAGAATCTAATTTACTCTTAATAATCATAATACCACAATAGTGTCTATCACATATTTTGAATCATCGACATCAAAGGAAAAGAGCACCTTACAACATACCAAAATAGGAGCAAATGGGTTGTTTTCGTAAACACAACGACGATTTACTTTTCCGGTTTATCCCACTGCTTTTTCCATTAACGTTCTAGGCTTTATTTATTTATTTTACACAAAATTATTTTAATCGTGTTTTTATTTTAGTTCCGGTATATTATTTCAAATAGAAAAAATAAAGAATAAGTTGAATTGTATTTATTGAGTCTCCTTGAAACAACTAAGTATTGTTGAAAAGTTCATAACTAATAACGTTACAACATGTCTAAGCTTTATTTTTAAATCATTCTTATTTGTATTAGTTATTTTTTGGTTAATTACTGACCAGTTGCTGTGTTTATATATAAAAGAGGTTGATCAGTCAGTTTGTACAATATCATATTATAATTATAGCTCTCCCCAAGAAACCTCGAACCCTAGATGCCTCTTTGGTTCTTTGTTTTTCTTTCAAGTTGTTTTATCAATCAACTTAACAATAAGATATTTACTACTCAATCAAGCATAACATGAAAGATAGCATATCCATTAAGAAACTTTTAGGGATTACATTATTTAGAAAATACAGTGCATGAGGTATATGCTTATTAAAATCGTAAATCATAAAAGGCTCAAATACATATCGAGTTGAATCTCACAACTCTTATTCAAATTTCCCTACGCTTCTTATTCAATCCCAACATTGCATCATGTTTCTATTTGGGAAAAAGTACGGCACCCAACGAGTCAATCACATCACCACTTCTTCCGAAGAATCCCTCAAACCTACCTTTAGTCTCAAAAGAACCCAGCACGTTGCTGGTCAACCTGCCAAATGGACCATAAACTTTTTTGTTGGTCACAAAAGTGAGTGACGTTATAACTGTCATATGATAAAGTGCTCCGAATGTTCCTTTAACTTCAACGATGTCCTCATCATCCGCAAAGTTCAACTAAACACACAAAAAAAATCATATAATACCATCATTGTTTCAACATAATATCAAGATTGATCAAGTGCAACTTACTGTTTCAGCATTGCCGCTGAGATTACCAAATTTTTTAGAAGAATGTTTAACATTATCTTTATCGGTATAAAAGAACTCGAGGGAAGTAATGCAGCTATCAGCTCCTCCGGTTCTACTTACGATTTTGATGGAATAAACCCTACCACCGTTAGTTGTGACCAGCCAGGGGTCTCCACCAAAACCTCCCCATGGACCGCCTTGTATGATATCTGCCTGAGCCTGCATATACCTATATATATTTTATATGCATGCCAACGATAAAATTTGCAATAGAAAAATATAAGTAATACATATACAAAACAATTATATATTGTTGAAAGAACATACCATTTTTTTATCTATGTGATTTCGATATTCTTTGTAGTTATACATCTAGAACTAAACAATTCCTGAATATATATAGGCATGAGGTAGGGATTGTAAAGTAAATACATAAACAATATAAGCTAAATTTCTAAATATAGATTCAAAACGTTTTTATTGTGTAAAAAATGTGTTACAAAAATGTGGTCCTTGGAAAACCTGACAAATATTTATTATGCATTCAATGACAATTTGTGGTCACACCAATAATTATGAATAACGTTAACATAAAAAAAACACACATAAAAAAAATATGTCTGAAAATATGTCTGGTTTTCAATACATAATTTGTTCGAGTCGCCCCCCTCAAGAAATATTATATGTATCTTTATTCCTACTCTAGTTAAAAAAGAAGGGAGAATTGCAAAGTTTATGATATATTAGGAGAACTGTGCTCAATATGAATTTACTTAATTCGGGACTAGGGTTTTGATTTGCTTAACTTAGGAGGTGAGTCTTATTTTCCAACTTACAGTTTCTCAAATGGAATAGAAGAAGGAGATCAGTTCCAGTTTATCTAAGAATGGAAAATGTTATTGATGTAGAATAAACTATTTCTAAAGGTAAAGTAAATATATTGCAAATTTAAACTTGCCATATAGTTACATAGATTAACCCGAAGAGTGAGGACTTAATTTATTAAAGTTCTTTTAAGTACTCAATAGCACTTATTCAAAAAGTTATATTTGAAGAACATATTAGCAATAATATCACCGGTATACTTTGGTGGGTGGTAATGGACGTTTTTCATTAGAATTTCCTCTAGGGCTGTAAACGAACCTAATCAAACCGGATGAGACATTATTCGTGTTCACCCGTTAAGTTTTTTGCGGACAAACAGACAGTTCATGAACACCCCACCGAACGAAAATTCGTGACCATGTTCGTACATCAAAGAATTGAGCTTGTCCATGTTACTTCGTGTCTGTTCATTAATATTGTAAATGGACGGACACACGAATACTCATGGACACAAAAACCCATAAACACTAATTGACAAACAAACATTAACAGACAATAACGATCATCAATGGAAAAACAAACATGACCCCTAAGGAAAGACAAATAGAAAAGAACATAAAAAATACTAAATTATAAAATATTAATACATGGACCTTGTCACATGGACTTAAACGAACCTAACCACAGTGATGTAGACGAATGTATTAGCGAACGTTCACTAACATTATTGAATGAATGCGGACTATGTTAGTTAAGTCTACCGAACAAAATATTTTATTCATCCTTGGTTCGTTTATTAAATGAAAGAAGGTCAACGAATTTTCCATGGGACGTCCGGTTCTTTTACAACCCTAGTTTCCTCTATGGGAGGTCATGAGGGCATGTTTTTAGCAGTCATGTGATCTATAATACTATATACTGTGTTAGTTACCCATGTTACACACGGATAAAAAATAAAGAAAATGAAAAATATATATGTTATTTATACATTTTAATAAACTATAAATGTTATATTTATAAGAACGCATAATAATACATTAATTATACGGTATTACATCGTTGTTTTTATACACTACAAACCAAACCATGGTGTTTGATTTATTTTAAAATAAAACATTTAAACCAGTATTATTATATTAAATACTATGTATATGAAAATGATACTTATAACAAATGTTGTCACATATTTAAAAACTAAATTTACTAAGACTAAGGTTTGGTTGTAAAAAAAATGAATATAAATAAATTATGTTTAAAAAAAATGATGAAACATTTGAATGGTTAGATTAGAGATATATGAGAAGACAATATGATTAGACAAACAATGTATAACTATATATACGATATGTATGCGTTGGTATTTTACAAAAAAATATGAGTCAAAGGGAATCGAAATTCAAATTTAGACGAATGATGGCGTTTCTCTTTTGTTTACGAATTATTGTGTGACAATCGTCAATTCCAGGTTAACTCCGTTAACTCAACTCCGTCAATTCAAACTTTAAGATCGTTGAATCTATAACGCACGCTTCATTACATTTAAACTAGGGTTTAAATGACGCTTAACACTCACTACATGGGTAGTCTTTCGGGATTTGCACCGAAACGCAAACGAGTTGACGCAAACGATTGATAAATAAACGACAAACGTAAAAACAATAATTATATGATTATTATGTGTTAGGATTATGTGCTATGTGATAATACTATGGTCATGTTAACTTATTGTCCAAGTATGATGGAATGTTCTAGAAAAACAACACTTGGAAAGAAGAGGGACTAGAATGTAACTTGATTATTTATAAATATAACTTAAACACTAAACCCTAACTATTTTCCCTAACCCTACAACTTCCGATCGGAAGTCTCTTGTTCCCTCTCCACGGCTGCCGTCCACAAAGATCACACACACACACATCAATCAAGAGATTAATCCAAGAACTAGGTGCTAGGAAGGTATACTTGATCATCCCTTACCTCCTTGTTGTGTAATTTTGATGTTTAATGGGTTGTATGTAAACCCTAAGTAGGCCGATTATATGTATGTATGTGATCAATATGATTCTTGTTAGTTGCATAATAGATTGATAACTAGATTGATGTTGTTGCATGATTCATTGTTGTCTTTGATTTGGATTAGATCACAAACCCTAATCTTGTATGTATGGTGTGATTGATATGCATGGATAGTAGTTATAGTGTCTAGAGGGTTATATGGATGCATGATAGTTCATAGGTTGTGATTATGTTGAGTTTTGATGTGAACAGATTCTGGACAGAATGTATATACGATGTTTAACTGACTGTAACGAAGTGTAAACGTGAAAATTGATTGAGATTGTGGGTACTGCAGTAAACTAGGTTGAGTCTAGTTTCTATGAAGTATAAATTCGTAATTTTTGGATAAGTGGAAGTATACTTTTATGATTTTACAAAAACGTGATGCAAAGCTGAGCTGTTAGACCTGCTGTTAGGTTATGTTGTAAATGTTATATCTCATGAACCACGAGACCAATTGGGTTGGTTCCACTTCTGGAAGTTGACTCACTGAGTTAGGAACCAAACCCAAGTGGTCTTGCATTTATTGGATTTTTCGTTTAACGGGAATTTCAAATAACATTCTGTTGCGCATGAATCTGACTGATATGAGTTTACTGTAGTGTTTTGATCATTATGAGCAATCTATATGGAATAAAAATAAGATAAAACATGTTCTGGAAACCTAAGATATGTATGCTTCTGTGGTAATTTTTGGTGAATTAATTGAGACGTTATAATCGGTGAACTAGTGCAATCTTTCAAGTAGAAATTCTGTCATAACGAAACTAGCTGCTGAGTTGTATAGGAATGCATGAAATATGATAGTTTTTATATAATTGTTGTATTTTTACCAAAATACCCTTGCGGGGAATAGTTGCTAGTTGATTTCCATGAATTGACCAAATTGCCCTTATGGGGAAATAATGGTTAGTTAATCTTTGTTTGTTGACCAAAATGCCCTTACGGGAATAATTGCTAATAAGTATGTTATTAATACGTGACACGAAAGTAATTGCTCACTCATGTATCGTATCACAATTGTACTTGTTCAAGTCACACACGATTCACAAACGAAACACGAAACATGTTACGTGCATAGGTATTATGTGCCGAGTCTAGAGACTCGTTAAATGTTCCGCTACTTAGAAAATTTCCTTGTTATTTTAGAACGCTAGAGAGTTTTCTACGACGCGCATCACTTGGTGATCTAGATCGGATATTCTTCGCAAACAGTGAGTTCACTTACCCCACTCTTAAACTGTTTTCAAACGTTTTTCACTTGGGGGAGATAACGTACTCCGATAAACATATTTTCTGAGATAAACGCATATGAAAGATTTTGTTATAAATTATATATCACCTGTAAAGGCTAAGCGGCATACATAACATTTGAAGTCCCACACATCGGACCGGTTAATATTTGGAATAGCGAGTCACTTTTGGGTAGTACTACTGGGTTTGACAAACCCCACCCGACGCTAAGCTCAACTGGAGGTTGAGTGGGTGTAAATTTTGGCTAACACTTACCATGGTCTGGAGGACCTGGTGACGGGCACTTGATAAACAGTCAGCTTCGGTCGCGAACCACTTAGCGATACTTGTTGTATAGATTAGCTACCTATCGATATATAATTTGACATAACACTATCTGGTAATGCAAAACACTTAAACGCTGTAACGTGGTTACACACTCAAACGCCGTAACGGGGTTACGCAACACTTAAACGCTGTAACGTGGTTACACACTCAAACGTCGTAACGGGGTTACGCAACATTTAAACATCGTAACGAGGTTACGCAAAACGCTAAACAATTTACCTTATTTAACTTGTGAACTCACCAACCTTGTGTTGACACTTTTAGTATGTTATTCTCAGGTAGCCGAGGCGGGCGCGCGGTTTAGGAGCATGCATTAATGAAAACACTTTTATTCTGCAAACTTAATTTTAACAGTTACATTTGGTTTTAAGTCGTCCTGCGTGACGCAACTTTTGAATTAAGGTTTTACGCTTCCGCATTTACTTTCATTTAAACGTTTTTCTTTGGTTTGGTTATAACTAATGAATCCGATCCTGCCAGTTCACACCCTCTGACGGTAAAACTCCGTTAGTGGATTTTGAGGGTGTGACAGATTGGTATCAGAGCCATTGGTTATAGCGAACTAGAAACTGCATGCATACTAGACTATAACCGCGACGACCCATTAGTTATAATGATACACACCGCATAGGTTTGTGTAGTCTTGAAATCTTATTTCTTTACCTCCTTTACTCATACGCGCGCATATACACGGCTTACCTGTAGAAATGTCGACGCCACCCTCATCATCATCCGATTCGATGACGCATGCTCACGGGAAGGAACCGCAGTTACCTACTGCCTCGCCACCCCACGTAGTCCCGGAAATCGAAGCTCCTGCACCGAAGAGGTACCGCCTATCCGGAGGCTTGTATGACAACGACGTTAGCTGGGAGTGGTACCCCAACATGATCAGACGTATGGTCTACCGTGAACAAGTTCCCCCATTGCCTCACCCGAACCACCCTGCTTACCCTAACACTCTACCACCTATACCCGAACCTGTAGAGCGAGTTCTCGCAGCTGTCGTTTCTTGTTTGGAGCGTGATGTGGGTTACATGCGCTACACTAGAGAAAATGTTGCCAGACTGTTTAAAGATGGAACCGAGACTCAGGAGGAGATTGCCCGCATGGCAGCGGCAACGAAAGAAATGCAAGAGACTAGTGAGCAACAAACCAAGGTTATGATGAAGATGCAAGCCGAGATGATAGACTTGCAAGAGCAACTCCAAGAAGCAAGGACCCGAACCGAAATAGCATTAGAACGTTGCGATATCCTACAAATGCAACTTGCCCAGAACGCAGCAGAACCCGAGGCAGAGCCTGAAGAGGAACCTGAAGAAGATCCCGAAGAGGAGCCTGAGGAGGATCCCGAGGAAGATCCCGAAGAGGAGCCGGAGGAGGAACCGGCTGAGGAGGAGGCACATTCAGAGGTGTCCTCCGATGACGACATCTAGTGATGATGACACTTAGATGGAGGGGTTGTCTCCATCCTAACTATTATTTTTCTATGATTTTAAGGATTGATTGGAAATACTTTGTAGCGAATACAATGGTTTTAATCATGAATTTTTACTTAGACTAATATGTGGTTGTGATGTGATGTTGTTCCTTATTTTTCTTTCTTACCTATTTTTTTTTATTACATGTATGGTGTGTTGCATATGAAAGAAAAATTCATGTTTAACATTTTATACTGTGATTCTAGGAAATGGCCGGAAGAAACGCTGGACGAGGACGTGGTAACATCAGCATGACTGCAGCTGAACTCCAAACCCTGCTGAATGACCATGTTGCTGCCGCTTTAGCTGCACACGTTCAAAATCAAACAGGAGGTCCGAATGGAACATGTACCTTCAAGAACTACCTTGACTGCAAGCCCAGTACGTTTAAGGGCACTGAGGGAGCTATAGGCTTCCTGCGTTGGGCTGAGAAGGCCGAGTCGGCCTTTGAGATGTGTAACTGTCCCCCTGCCAGTAGGGTCAAATTCGCTGCTGGGACACTTGAGGATTCCGCCCTCACTTGGTGGAATTCGAACGTCCAGATCCTTGGATTAGAACTGGCTAACGCGATGAACTGGGAGGAGTTCAAAAACATGATGCGAGAAGAGTACTGTCCGAGGGAAGAAATTTCGAAGTTAGAGTCGGAGTTTTGGTCATTGAAAATGGTGGGTTCAGAGATTGAAGCCTACACTACTCGTTCGCACGAGTTGGCGGTGATGTGTCCGCGGATGGTGGATCCGCCGAGCAAGAGAATAGAGATGTACATTGATGGGTTAGCACCACAGATTCAGGGTATGGTGACGTCTTCCAGACCAGCCACGATCCAAAAAGCGATCCGTTTGGCTCACAAACTGACGGATCAGGCTGTGACCCAGGGTGCGTTACCACCGAGGGGTTCGACTGCTAAAGCCCGTGACAACCCGAGTAATGACCACGTCAGCAACAGTAACAACAACAGCAACCCGAACAGCGGGAAGAGAAAGTTTGACAACACCAGATCTTCATCCTCAAACCTCCCACCGCAACACCACTACCGTAAGCCCGAATTTACTCGGAGTTTCAACACTCAGAATCACAAAAACAACAACAACGGTAGCGGGCAGGTTTCGAGCGGATATGTTGGGAAATATCCAAAGTGCAACAGGTGCAACTTTCATCATGTTGGTCAGTGTGACCGTGTCAAGTGTCAAAGATGCGGAAAGATAGGTCACCAAGCGAAGGAATGTAGAGGAGACCTTGCGGCGAAGGGTGCTCCTAAGCCACCGATGACGACTAAGGGATGTTTTGAATGTGGACAGGAAGGTCATTTCCGGAAGGATTGCCCCAAGCTGAATCATAATGACAACAATGGGGGCAATGGAAGTGGCAGTAACGGTGGAGGAAATGGCAAAGGAAGAGCGTTTGTGATTGGATCGGGTCAAGCCCGCAGAGATCCGCATGTGGTGTCTGGTAAGTTCCCTGTAAACGATTGTTTTGCTTCTGTTTTGTTTGACACTGGAGCTGATAGGAGTTTTGTGTCAAAGGCCTTTAGCCAACTTTTAAACCTTACTCCAACCCCGTTAGACGCTGAGTTTCCTGTCGAATTAGCTAACGGTAAAACTGTAATAACAACTCATATACTTGCGGGATGTAAGTTGAAACTGTCAGGTCATGTCTTTGACATCGACCTTATTCCTTTTACGCTTAGTAGTTTCGATGTCGTTGTCGGCATGGACTGGTTATCCGAGAACCGAGCGGAGATTATATGCCATGATAAGATAGTCCATATTACCACCCCTTCCGGCGAGATCATTTCGGTCCGAGGCGAGAGAAGCGGCATGACCACCAGCGTCATTACCCTTATGAAGGCACAGAAGTATTTACGAAAGGGTCATCCGGCAGTTTTGGCGCAGATTGTTGAGAAACCCCCGGAGGAGAAACTAATTGAAGACATACCGGTTGTGCGAGACTTTCCGGAAGTTTTCCCGGAGGATTTACCTGGACTCCCTCCTATTCGTCAAGTCGAATTTCAGATCGAGTTGACACCCGGTGCAGCACCCATAGCACGAGCCCCGTATCGGCTCGCACCGGCGGAACTTCAGGAGTTGTCCACCCAGTTGCAAGATTTGTTGGATAAAGGTTTTATCCGACCTAGCTCATCGCCATGGGGAGCCCCTGTCTTGTTTGTCCGAAAGAAAGACGGGACTTTCCGAATGTGCATCGACTACCGGGAGTTGAACAAAGTGACGGTCAAGAACCGTTATCCTTTACCCCGAATTGATGATTTGTTTGACCAGCTTCAGGGATCGAGTTACTACTCGAAGATCGATCTACGATCCGGTTATCACCAGCTGAGAGTGCGCGAAGAAGATATTTCAAAAACGGCTTTCAGAACACGGTATGGTCACTACGAGTTTTCGGTTATGCCTTTTGGCCTAACCAACGCACCAGCCGTATTTATGGATCTCATGAATCGAGTATGCAAGGCGTACCTCGACAAGTTTGTGATTGTTTTCATTGATGATATTCTCGTCTACTCCAAGAACGAGACTGACCACGAAGAGCATTTAAGGATAATCCTGGAACTACTGAAGAAGGAACAACTGTATGCTAAACTCTCGAAATGTGAATTTTGGCTTCGCGAGGTTCACTTCTTAGGACATGTGATCAACGAGAATGGTATCCATGTCGATCCCGGTAAGGTAGAGGCCATCAAAAACTGGGAAGCACCTAAGACTCCGACTGAGGTGCGACAATTCCTAGGATTGGCCGGCTACTATCGGCGTTTCATCGAGGGATTTTCAAAGATTGCTCAACCCCTCACCGCTTTGACTCACAAGGGCACTAAGTACAACTGGGGTGACGCACAAGAAACCGCTTTTCAACTGTTGAAAACCAAGCTTTGTAGCGCCCCTATTTTAGCTCTCCCCGAGGGAACGGAAAACTTTGAGGTACACTGTGACGCATCTATACAAGGTCTCGGTTGTGTGCTGATGCAACTCGAGAAGGTTATAGCCTACGCCTCTAGACAACTACGGGTTCACGAGAAGAACTACACGACCCACGATTTGGAACTCGGAGCTGTAGTGTTTGCTCTAAAGATATGGAGGCATTACTTGTACGGTACCAAGTTTACCATTTACACCGACCACAAGAGTCTCCAACATATCTACGATCAGAAAGAGCTGAACATGCGACAGCGTCGTTGGGTCGAGCTGCTTAAAGATTATGATTGTACCATCAAGTACCACCCTGGAAAGGCCAATGTGGTGGCCGACGCCCTCAGCAGGAAAGAAACAGATAAACCCAGACGAGTGAGAGCATTGCAACTCACGATTCATGCCAGCTTACCCGATCAGATTCGCGATGCGCAACTGGAAGCTTTGAAAGATGATAATCTTCCATCGGAACTCATGCGGGGCATGAGCAAGCAACTTGAAACCAGATCGGACGGGGTCCGATATTTTGAGAACCGGATTTGGGTTCCACGATACGGAGAGTTGAGAACTCTAGTGATGGACGAAGCTCACAAGTCCCGATATTCTATCCACCCTGGCTCAGATAAAATGTATCATGATTTAAAGGAACTTTACTGGTGGCCGAACATGAAAGCCGACATCGCCACCTACGTGAGCAAATGCTTGACTTGTGCCAGAGTCAAGATAGAATACCAGAAACCATCTGGTCTACTGCAACAACCGGAACTCCCAATGTGGAAATGGGAACAAATCTCAATGGACTTTATTACGGGTTTGCCTAAGACACCGACGGGATGCGATACCATCTGGGTGATCGTTGACCGATTGACTAAATCGGCACACTTCTTAGCAATTAAAGAAACAGACAAAATGGAAAGACTGACTCGTGTCTACATGAAGGAAGTAGTGTCGAGACACGGAGTGCCTGTCTCGATCATTTCCGATCGAGATTCTCGTTTTACCTCACACTTTTGGAAGTCGCTGCAAAGCGCACTGGGCACACGTCTTGATATGAGTACCGCATACCATCCTCAGACGGATGGGCAAAGTGAACGGACTATCCAGACCCTGGAGGATATGTTGCGTGCATGCGTCTTAGATTTCGGAAAGAGTTGGGAACCCCACTTACCCTTGGTAGAGTTTTCGTATAATAACAGCTACCACGCAAGTATTAAGGCAGCACCGTTTGAAGCGTTGTACGGACGGAAGTGTCGATCACCACTCTGCTGGGCAGAGGTGGGTGATAGCCAAATCACTGGTCCGGAACTGGTACTCGAAACCTCGGAAAAGATCGTTCAAATCCGAAATCGCATGGCAGCAGCACGAGATCGCCAAAAGAGTTACGCCGACAAGCGCCGAAAACCTCTCGAATTTCAAGTAAACGATCGGGTGTTACTCAAAGTCTCACCTTGGAAAGGTGTGGTTCGCTTTGGTAAGCGAAACAAACTCAACCCACGGTATGTTGGTCCGTACCGGATAACTGAGCGCATTGGTCCGGTGGCGTACCGACTGGACCTACCAACAGAACTCAGTGGCGTACACGATGTATTCCACGTTTCAAATTTGAAGAAATGCCTATCTGATGAAACCCAAGTAGTCCCTTTGGAGGAACTACAAGTCGATGAACAGTTACGGTTCATTGAGGAACCAGTCGAGGTTTTGGATTGGGAAACCAAAACGCTCAAACACAGCAAAATTCCAATCGTTAAAGTTCGTTGGAACTCGAGACGTGGACCGGAGTTCACGTGGGAACGCGAGGATCAAATGATGAAAAAGTATCCCCACCTTTTTGAAGGGCTAACCAAACACCGAAAACCGCGAAACCCGGCAAACCGTCAAACATCACCGGAGGTATGAATTAAATTTCGGGACGAAATTTCTTTTTACTAGGGGATGATATGACAAACTGAAATTTTTCTTCTTACTCTTTCAGACTCTCATCACGACTTGACTCAAATTTTCGGGACGAAAATTCTTTAACAAGGGAATGATGTGACAATCGTCAATTCCAGGTTAACTCCGTTAACTCAACTCCGTCAATTCAAACTTTAAGATCGTTGAATCTATAACGCACGCTTCATTACATTTAAACTAGGGTTTAAATGACGCTTAACACTCACTACATGGGTAGTCTTTCGGGATTTGCACCGAAACGCAAACGAGTTGACGCAAACGATTGATAAATAAACGACAAACGTAAAAACAATAATTATATGATTATTATGTGTTAGGATTATGTGCTATGTGATAATACTATGGTCATGTTAACTTATTGTCCAAGTATGATGGAATGTTCTAGAAAAACAACACTTGGAAAGAAGAGGGACTAGAATGTAACTTGATTATTTATAAATATAACTTAAACACTAAACCCTAACTATTTTCCCTAACCCTACAACTTCCGATCGGAAGTCTCTTGTTCCCTCTCCACGGCTGCCGTCCACAAAGATCACACACACACACATCAATCAAGAGATTAATCCAAGAACTAGGTGCTAGGAAGGTATACTTGATCATCCCTTACCTCCTTGTTGTGTAATTTTGATGTTTAATGGGTTGTATGTAAACCCTAAGTAGGCCGATTATATGTATGTATGTGATCAATATGATTCTTGTTAGTTGCATAATAGATTGATAACTAGATTGATGTTGTTGCATGATTCATTGTTGTCTTTGATTTGGATTAGATCACAAACCCTAATCTTGTATGTATGGTGTGATTGATATGCATGGATAGTAGTTATAGTGTCTAGAGGGTTATATGGATGCATGATAGTTCATAGGTTGTGATTATGTTGAGTTTTGATGTGAACAGATTCTGGACAGAATGTATATACGATGTTTAACTGACTGTAACGAAGTGTAAACGTGAAAATTGATTGAGATTGTGGGTACTGCAGTAAACTAGGTTGAGTCTAGTTTCTATGAAGTATAAATTCGTAATTTTTGGATAAGTGGAAGTATACTTTTATGATTTTACAAAAACGTGATGCAAAGCTGAGCTGTTAGACCTGCTGTTAGGTTATGTTGTAAATGTTATATCTCATGAACCACGAGACCAATTGGGTTGGTTCCACTTCTGGAAGTTGACTCACTGAGTTAGGAACCAAACCCAAGTGGTCTTGCATTTATTGGATTTTTCGTTTAACGGGAATTTCAAATAACATTCTGTTGCGCATGAATCTGACTGATATGAGTTTACTGTAGTGTTTTGATCATTATGAGCAATCTATATGGAATAAAAATAAGATAAAACATGTTCTGGAAACCTAAGATATGTATGCTTCTGTGGTAATTTTTGGTGAATTAATTGAGACGTTATAATCGGTGAACTAGTGCAATCTTTCAAGTAGAAATTCTGTCATAACGAAACTAGCTGCTGAGTTGTATAGGAATGCATGAAATATGATAGTTTTTATATAATTGTTGTATTTTGACCAAAATACCCTTGCGGGGAATAGTTGCTAGTTGATTTCCATGAATTGACCAAATTGCCCTTATGGGGAAATAATGGTTAGTTAATCTTTGTTTGTTGACCAAAATGCCCTTACGGGAATAATTGCTAATAAGTATGTTATTAATACGTGACACGAAAGTAATTGCTCACTCATGTATCGTATCACAATTGTACTTGTTCAAGTCACACACGATTCACAAACGAAACACGAAACATGTTACGTGCATAGGTATTATGTGCCGAGTCTAGAGACTCGTTAAATGTTCCGCTACTTAGAAAATTTCCTTGTTATTTTAGAACGCTAGAGAGTTTTCTACGACGCGCATCACTTGGTGATCTAGATCGGATATTCTTCGCAAACAGTGAGTTCACTTACCCCACTCTTAAACTGTTTTCAAACGTTTTTCACTTGGGGGAGATAACATACTCCGATAAACATATTTTCTGAGATAAACGCATATGAAAGATTTTGTTATAAATTATATATCACTTGTAAAGGCTAAGCGGCATACATAACATTTGAAGTCCCACACATCGGACCGGTTAATATTTGGAATAGCGAGTCACTTTTGGGTAGTACTACTGGGTTTGACAAACCCCACCCGACGCTAAGCTCAACTGGAGGTTGAGTGGGTGTAAATTTTGGCTAACACTTACCATGGTCTGGAGGACCTGGTGACGGGCACTTGATAAACAGTCAGCTTCGGTCGCGAACCACTTAGCGATACTTGTTGTATAGATTAGCTACCTATCGATATATAATTTGACATAACACTATCTGGTAATGCAAAACACTTAAACGCTGTAACGTGGTTACACACTCAAACGCCGTAACGGGGTTACGCAACACTTAAACGCTGTAACGTGGTTACACACTCAAACGTCGTAACGGGGTTACGCAACATTTAAACATCGTAACGAGGTTACGCAAAACGCTAAACAATTTACCTTATTTAACTTGTGAACTCACCAACCTTGTGTTGACACTTTTAGTATGTTATTCTCAGGTAGCCGAGGCGGGCGCGCGGTTTAGGAGCATGCATTAATGAAAACACTTTTATTCTGCAAACTTAATTTTAACAGTTACATTTGGTTTTAAGTCGTCCTGCGTGACGCAACTTTTGAATTAAGGTTTTACGCTTCCGCATTTACTTTCATTTAAACGTTTTTCTTTGGTTTGGTTATAACTAATGAATCCGATCCTGCCAGTTCACACCCTCTGACGGTAAAACTCCGTTAGTGGATTTTGAGGGTGTGACATATTGGAAATTTGAATTTGAGAATAATCATTTAGTATTGGAATTCATTTATAATAAAAAAATATATTTAGAAAAAAACAAAGTAATATTAAAATATAATTTAACCTTAAATAGTAAATATAACAAAAAAAATTGAAGATTTGAAGGCAAGGTTTGAAGTGTATTTTATTATTTAATTATTTATAATTCTCTTTAATGTGCAAAATTTGTAGCTTTTTTTGCGTTACTTTGAATTAAACAACCAAAACACATTTCATACTACATAAAACAGTCCTCAACAAGAACATGATTTCTTGCCCCGTCAACGACATAAACTTGTTGTAGCATCCAATTTAGCGTATAATAAATAAGGTGGTAATAAAATTGTAGAATATACATAAGGTCATATGATCATGAACTGATTCTATCATGCCTTTTTTGACCATATTATATGCATGTCCACTACAATATTTCATTTTAAAAGTTAATGGAAATCCAAGTTTAACTAACATTTTAGTTCTAATATGAATTCTATGCAATTTGATAAATATTTGGTTACAAGTAATAGCTAAAAACTAGTGATTGCTAAATCAAATGGAAAAAATATAATATAATTAAAAAATAAACTGAATTGGAAAAATCTGTATAAAAGTATTGTGTTATATTACGCAGCTAATAACAATTAACATCAAGAAAGAAAAAATACACCTTTCCTACATGTTGAGTGATTAAACCAACATATATAGCTGGAAAAAAATGACATTGAATGTCTTTATTACAAATTAAAAGCTATAATTATATGATTGTATTTTGTGATTTATAGAAATGCCATAACTCAAATATACTTTAAAACGGATTTATATTAAGGAAATGTCAAAACATTTTGGTTTATGAATTATGGAAATATCAGCAACTATATATAACTTTGATTTTATACTTGAAGAGAAATTATATTTATAAATTTAAAGTCAAAAAAATCTAACACAATTACTACTTAATTGTAGTTGATAAACTTCTTTAGTTTGAGACATGAGATTTTGGATTCAAGTCACACAATAACTTACTTTATAAAGTCTTAGGGGTGTTTGGTACAGAGAATGGAAAAGGAGAGAAAATAGAAATGAAAATGGAATTGTAGAGAAAGAGAATTGGTATGGAGAATGAGAATCATTTCTCTTGTTTGGTACACGAGAAAATAAACAGAGAACTCTTCCATACCCAACCCCACCTCCACCCAACCTGACACCACTCACCACCGCAGCCCCACCACCACAGCCCCACCACCACCACAGCACCACCACCACCACAGCCCCACCACCACCACCACAGCCCCACACCACCAGCACCACCACCACAGCCCTTTCTTCAACCACAGCCCACCACCACTGGCTGCCGCCACCAAATCCCATTCTTCAACCACAGTACACAAGAAATTAAAAAGATTCAAATTTTTGAAACAAAAAAAATTAAAAAAGGAAGCTCAGATCTGTCATCACTGTCTCATTGGAGATTTTGTGGTGGTGGTTGTGGTGGCGATGATGATGATGATAATCAGAAGCCACCTGCGACCACCGCCGATTTCCACCACCACTGTCACCCACCTGCGACCACAATCACCCGACCATCTGAAAACCCTAACCTACCACGAACCACCACTTGAAACCCTAATCTCCGTTCACCCGTACCACCTACAACCTACAACCGGTTACCATCTCTGTGTTCACCACTGCGAACGGCGGAGACGGGGTGGTGGTTGCAGACTTGGAGACGAGGTGGCGGTTGCAGACTTGGAGACGAGGTGGCGGCCGGAGACGGGGTGGTGGCCGGAGACGGGGTGGTGGCCGGAGACGAGGTGGTGACATGCTATGAGGAGGCTGCTGAGAAATGGATTTCTCTTTGTTTTAAAGAGAAATGGAATTCTCTAGTTTTAGAGAAATAGAAAGAGAAATAGAAATGAAAAGTGGAAAATAAATAAAAGAAATATTTCTAATTCCATTTCTCCCCAATCAAATCCCTCTATCAAACACCCCCTTAGTGCCATGGAAAAGAGATCATAGGTTATAATAAGAAAACGGGTTATGTGTCATGATATAATAGGAAATACCTGGCATTGCCGCATCTATTTAGCATCATATCATGTGAACAATATGACTTCTTTAAATAGTATAGTTACATAAATTGAAAACCAATTGTTGTAGCACAATATTCTTATCTTCAAGTTTATTCCTTACAGTTTCAAGATTATTCTTTGAGAAAGTAGTAGTTTACCTGTCAATTTGAAGATTTTTTCCACCCATCAAAAATTTTAGAATTAAATAGAATTAGACGAATGTCATAAATCTAACAAAATTGCTAAGATGGATAACAAATAAAAATATACAATATTAGTGGAACAAAAAGATTAAACCTCTCGCACTTAGTTAATTGTATTCCCTCGATAAATACCACCACCTACCCTGCTAATCCATCAAAAATTCATGTCTCCATCGACCTACATGAATGCATATTTTTAAAATTTATAAATTAAATAATAAAGATTATTAAGAATGACAAAATAATAGGGTCTACCTGTCACACGTCCGTCGACGGCGGAAACGCGGGGCCTGATGAAGTCATGGATCATAGTCACTGTTTATACATTATACGATAAATACTTCATTAAAATGCCTCTACATGCGTGTGACTCCATATGTGTTTCCAATGCTTCAATTACCTGAGAATGCATGTATAAAAACGTCAACAAAAATTGTTGGTAAGTTTCACAGGTTTATATGACATCTAAAAATATGTGTTACTTGGACAACGAGTCAACCAATTTCTCAAACAGTTACCATGAGCTCTACGATCAAGACCTAACAGCGTTTCTATGAGCGCCCCTCTTGATGATCTAATGCGAAAACATCGAAGTCCTCTGTTGGACAAATATCACCCGCTAGACCTCTAATCTAAGTTAGTGCGACTAACCACGGGTGGGGTGTGTTAATCCCGAATAGTACTATTCACATTGGCCACGTCTACAATAGTTAATGATCATAGATTCTAGGGGACTTTCGGTGCATTATTGTTTCCAACCCATGTAACATAATGAGAGTGCGTGTCTACTCGTTTCTGAGCATGTGTTTCTCCATGCATCGCCCCCCAAAGTTTCAAAACAGTTCAAATAAAAAGGGGTAGTGAGACTCACCTGATTCTCAAACATGCGCTAGATAATATAAAAATCCGAGTCTCGTCCTACAAGTGTCCCATACTGTACAAGAACAATTTAGGTCTTATGTTTCATTTCCGACACTTAAGTGTTTCATGATCGTGTCTACTCGTTTTTGAACATGTGTTTCTCCATGCATCGCCCCCCAAAGTTTCAAAACAGTTCAAATAAAAAGGGGTAGTGAGACTCACCTGATTCTCAAACATGCGCTAGATAATATAAAAATCCGAGTCTCGTCCTACAAGTGTCCCATACTGTACAAGAACAATTTAGGTCTTATGTTTCATTTCCGACACTTAAGTGTTTCATGATCGCGTTTCACCCAACTAGTTAAAAGTGTTTTATCAGTGTATCATTTTACTTAACGTGATTCATTGACCCATTGCTGAATAGGTTCTATGATTCTTATTTATATAAATCTATATAAATATTAAAATATCTTTGTCGTCTAATGACACTATGTTGGGTTTTCATATCCGAACACGTTTATTTGTGACGTTAAAAGATAAAGATATACATTACATATTTTTGGTTCTACATATTCACTTAACACCGGGTCTTATAAAATATAATACAAATTTCTACTTTATACTTTCCAACAAATATTGTTTCAATTCCTTAAATTTTCATAACTTTAACATCTTCTTTATATATTTTCTATAAAACTATATGTGTATACTTTTTAATAACTAACGTATTTCAAATGTATTTTTGAGTCTCCCACAAATAGTTATGATATATGATTATGTTTATGCATCCGAATAAACGTTTTCATAAAAATCATTTTTTTTAAATGAATCTATATATTTCATACATATTCTTTTACCAACTCATACGTTTGTAATCCTATACACGTTTTTTTTATACAAGTTTATATCTATACCTTTAACAAAATATGTCTGCACATTTATAATATGTTAAATGTCTTATAAATATGTTTAGTGTTAAAAGAACCATTTTCTCACAGCTTTATATAACATGTTTAGTATGTAAAATACACAAGTTTATGTGCTAATATAACTTGTTGGGTGTTTAGGGCCGTGATAGCATATAAGCTTTATGAGAGCAAAGAGTTAGGAGGAGTTTTCTTACAAATGGTAGTACTAGAAAAATGAAGGAAAGAGTGATGTGCTTGGCTTCCCAATGGCTTTTAGCTTTTCACCAAAGTTCCTAGCTAGCGTTTACTCTTTAGTTCTACTTGTAGTAGGGCTGAATATGGTGTGCATGTGTGTTGTGGCAGAGGAGGCCGAGAGAGAGATTTGTGAGTTTTGGGTGAGTAGGTTGTTTGCTTCTTGGTCTTGTATGATGTTTCTAGGCTTCAAAGTAGCCCTACACTCCGCCAAAAGCTCTTAGATACTTGCCTTAAACTTGAGGTTAATTTTCAGGATGGAGCTATGTATTGTGTGGACGGGAACTGAGTGATAGAGAGTATGAAAGAGTTGTAGGTTGTAATTGTGAGCTTGTTCTTGCACTTGGTGTCTGTTTATATGGGTAAGTAAAAGATATGTTTCACCTAAAATATCTATGATTGGATTTGGAGGTTGTGTATATCCTTGGATAAAATCACATGAAAGATGGAGGTGTGGTGAGTGCGTCGCACAGATGGTACTAGAACCAAAAAAAAAAAAAAAGACAAGAAATGGATGGGGTGGTTTGATAGATATTATTTGATCGTATCTTTGACGTCTCAAGTACTACATATTTGTATTATTATGATTGTGAATTTAATAAGTGTGGTGTGTGGTAAATAGCTAGTGAAGATGTAAAAAAAATGACAAATACATAGCCAAGATGTGTAACGTAATATCAAATTTGACGGCTTAAATTCTTGAACACATTCACAAGAATGTAAGGTATTAATATGATGTCTCTAGAATAGGCAACACTAGTTAACTAATATATATAAAATACTTACCCGCATCCACTATTACTC
>NW_027496994.1:0-13947 GCF_021521415.1 Bidens hawaiensis | reverse complement strand
ACGAACTTTTAACGAATTGAGAAATAGATCGATTCTTGACGTGAAACGAGTGTGTCGTGTTTTTTCTTCCAATATCTAACACCAACACTTTGATACCACTTGTAGGAACGGGTCAGCCTTTTCATTTTTAACAATTTTTGACATTTAACCTACTAAATGAACTCGAAAACCAACGAAACTTTCCAGACTTTTCAGATTTGCCAATAAGAGCATCAATCTCATCATCATTCTTCATAAACTTTTCACAATCTTCAAATAACTCATGAATCTGTTCTAATTTCCTAACAAAATGAGTGCACTTTTCCGAACTTTCACAAACATCAACTTTATTCTTTTGGAAAGACAATTCACGATCCTTTATCTTTTTGATGAATTGAGAGAGAGATTATACGTGTTGGGGTCTGATTGTATTGACATATTGAATATACCCAAAACTTCAGGTGAAGTTTCAACGATTGTATCGGCTAACCTGTCGATGTATTCAAACTCACGTCTCTCATTTCTGATGTTTCATTTAATCAAATGATACTTTAAGTTTGTGAGCAAAATGAAACATATCGGAAACGAGAGACGTGAGTTTGAATACATTGACTGGTTAGCCGATACACACGTTGAAACATCACCTGTAGTTTGGGGTATATCCGTTATGTCAATACAATCAGACCCCAACACGTACAATCTCCCTAAATTCATAGAGAAGATAAATGATCGTGAATTGTCTATACAAATGAATAGTAAAGTTGATGTTTGTGAAAGTTCGGAAAAGTGTGCTAATTTTGTCATGAAATCTAAACATTTTCACGAGTTATTTGAATATTGTGAAAAGGTTATGAAGTCTTATGATGGGATTGATGTTCTAATCGGCAAATCTGAAAAGTCAAAAATGATTGCTGAAAAGAGTGTAAAACCTGAAGAACCATCATTGCCAGAAATTAAAAACACTTAAAAGTTCGATGATGATGGTCATTCAAAATATGATGAAGAATTGATTTTGGAATCATTGTTTCAATTTTCTAATAATAATCTGACGTTGGAGTTCAAAAAGATGAAATTTGAAGACAAAGCTGAGGAAGTTGTTGCTGAAGCTAAGGGACCTAGACCAATCCTCAATCAAGTCAAACCAGAAACTTCAAACATCCCGACTGTGAAAGTCAAAGAGGTCAAGTTATTTGTGGTACACTCTGATATGCTCATTATCAAGTACAAATCAAAACAGAGTCTAATCATGAGTCGGTAAACATTCAAAACGTAAAATCATGTGAAAAGTGTGAGTTACTTTATAAAGAATGTTTAGAAAAATATGTGGAGTACAAAATGTTAAAAACTCACATAGACTCTTTACCAAATTATTTTAAACGTGTTAAGGTAGTTTATGATAAGCTTCAAAAATGCTTAAAGTCATTTTGGAAAAGAATAATCAAGATGAGAAAAAAATTTAATGTTAAAACACACTATCAGTGAAAAAAAAATTGCCATAAATACTGCACCTAAACAAAAACTACAAAGTATTTAAATTAATCCTGAAAGACTTGATTTGAAACTTAACAATTATAAAGAAACATCTTTTGTCCCGGACAATATTCTTCTCAAACCGACCGGTAAAGATGAGGTAACCGGAGATGTTGTTTATGGATATAAAGATCATGGTGTGGGGTATGATCATGATCATGGTAATTTGGTTGAGGGAAACAACCAAAAATTGTTAATAAGGTTGAATTCATACATTGTATGACACTTTAAAGAGAGAAAGAAATCCAGTATCGAAATCAATCCAATAAGGATTTCTTTGTTCAAAAAGTCAAAGGTAAACACACTGAGGAACCATCTTGTTCTAAGAATTGTCCTAAGTTAGCTTACATTCCAAAAACTGTTGTTGTTACATCTAAAAACAACCAAGATGTTCTTAAAACAGAAAAAAAAATCAAAATTCAAAATCTAAAAATATGAGTTCAGATGTCAAATCTATTAATCTTAAGGTTCCTCCGAAACAAATTTACATAAGAAAAGGCGATACTATTAAAAGTGTTTCGGGGAAACCAGAAGTTGTTGAGGTTGTTGATTTGAAAGATTTTGATAAAAACAAGTTTGAAATTTTATGTGAATAGATCAAAATCAAAGTTATATCATTGGATCATTATGGAAAATGACTCATATGTTAAAACCAGACATGTTTTTGTTGAAAAGGAGTCATCTTCTGAAAGTTCGGATAACAATGTCATATCAGTAAAATCCGAAAGTTCAAAAAATTCAATGGTTTTACATGACAATTCTGGAAGTTTAGACAACAAGAGTTTTGATTTAACGAATATGCCTGAAGATTCTGAAAATGTTGAGATTTTTGAAAATGTCAAGAGCTCCAAGACCGTGGGGGCTTGGATTATTTGTTTTCGTAAACTGTGTGTGCATGGGCTCCCAAATTCATAACGTTTATCATTGGAGCATGGTGGTGCGAAACATTGTCAAAATCAATGGAGGGCGGAGCATACATTGGAAATTTGAATGGAGCTCATTACAGGTTACTTTTCATGTCCATTTTATACTACTGAATGTCTATTCTTGTTAATGAGGTTGCCATTTTGATTAAAAGTGATCTAAAATGCCCTAATGTAAGTAGACCACATCAAACCGTCAATTTGTTTTTTTAAATAGTTTTTCAAAGTTTAAACTAAAAACATGTTTTGATTTTAGGGGTGGGGGGGAGGGGTATGTTTGAGAAAAACCAAAAACAATATATAAATTTTCTAAATGCGTTTTTGAAGAAAAAAGGGAAGATGATAGCACATTGATCATCTGGTCCCAAATCCAGTAAAAAATAATTAAAAAAAGTTGAGTGCTTAACTGTATTAGTGTGTTGGTAGGCCTTAAACAAACAAATAAGAAAAAGTATGTGAAATAAACATAAAAACTAGCCGAATCTAATGGATTAACATCTTGAAGCATAGTTAATGTATGTTATAAGTATCAAAATGTTTAAAAGATTGTTGTGTGTGCATGTGTTTATTTTTCAAAGAAATTCAACTTATTTTTCTTTTTATTTTGCAATGAAATTCAGCTTATTTTTTCCTTTATTTTTGCTTAAGTCTTGGATCCTCTCAGCGTGTAGTAATACCGATCTGAAGGTTAAGACCTAAGTATTCTGCTTTATTTTCTTGATGTTTCGTACAAGCCTTGGATCTTCTCTGCGTGTACTATAAGCACAAATGTGTGAAAGTCATATATCGAACAGGGTGTTAAGGCCTTGTAGAATTTCAACTTATTTTATCTTTTTATTTTGTTAAAATGGAACATTATCTGCGTGTATTAATACGGTTCTTAAGGGAAAATTTTAACCTTCAGAGTTGTTTCACTTTGTTATTGTTGCATGAGTCACAACTAATTGGTTTAAGAAAGAAAAAATGACATGCATGTGAAACTTTAATGTATGAAATATAAAAATTGTGTTTGAAAGATGGGGGCCACATATGATTCGTGCTTAAATGAACCAATTAATCATATCACATAAATTTCAGAAAAAGTTGTTGAAAGCTTTAGGTGGACAACAATACCAATGACTGACTTAACACCAGCCATAATAATGCTGAAATATAAAACTGTGATGGAAGGACAAGTTGGTAAATATGATTCCCTTCTCAAACTCACAAAAATATGTGTATGAGTACAAATTTGTAAATAGTGTTGAAGTTCATTGCTTTACATTTCTTTTACTGCTTTTTATTAAACCAAAATGATTTTAGATTTTCGCTTATTTTCGACTATTGATGTGGGAATACTGAATTTTATAAAATCGATTGGAAACATACTAAAATGTCATTTTTTATTCAAGATCATTTGGACTTGATAAAACAATTTTTTGTTGATTTCTATGGTGATAAATTGTCAAAAGGTTGAAAAAAATTTTTACAAGTTTTTGAGTATACTTACATTGTTAATTAATATTTTCAACTTACAATTATCATAAGTAACAGGTCTCATCATGACATGAGATGCTTGAGGAGGATTCTGTTAGACTATCAAGACTTAATGGGGAGAATTATTTTAGATGACTTAATGATTGAAGTTTTAGAAAACCTAGTCTAAGCAATATCCTAGGGGGAGTTTGTTGGAACATAAATGTCTGCTGCTTAGATACCAAGACCAAGCAATATCCAAGGGAGAGTCTGTTGGTGCATAATTTCTATTGCTTAGGTCTTGTAGGTCTTGTAATGTAGGATTGTAGTGACTTGAATTGAAAACATGTTTTGGAACGAATAAGCACTTACATGGCGTATAAGTCTTATACGGCATATCTAAAGCGCCGTATACCTTATACGTTGTATTAGTTGGATCTCAAAGTCTATAAATAGGTTCTAGTCTTATGCATTCATAACTTTTGGTCCAGAAAGTACTTGTACTAATATTTGTCATATCTTGTTGTACCTCACGACTAGTGATTGAGATATAAGAGAAATAGAGAGAATATAATGAGAAGCCCTTTTTGTTTTCTATCACGTTTAGGGATTCCGTACCTTCACGTTGATTCCAGATATCGATCTACGTCTTTTTCATGACACGAACACATTCCTACAAATACATCATTCACACAGTATAATTTTTAATATTTTCTGAAAATGTTTGTGAGTGGATGAGAGATAAAAAATAATGACAAAAAGTATAAAAATGTATTATTTTATTGAAAAAAGGAGAAAAAATATGGTATTTTTAGTATAATTATATGGATATGGATAGAGAATGAGTTGTGAATGCTCTTATTTGAATATATGGGAGTTGGAAACATGTACAATTCTCTCCTTATACTGTGAATGCTCTTATTAGAATACTCGAAGTTGGAAACATGTACAATGCTCTCCTAGCTAGTTGAAATTGTCACTAGTAGTCCGGAAAGGCACTCAAGATGACAAGTATGAGTTCCCGTCCTGGTACAACTCCCTATTAGTTGAAGATTGAAAAGAAAATGACAAAGGGTTGTGTTCTCCTAGTAGGCTTAGTCACTTGTAGTTGAATGCATTGCCTGTACCTTATGAAGTACGAGTACACAAGTGATTGATTCCTTAATGTACTAACTAAGAGAAGTTAAGTTGGGAACTATGCGAAAATAACTTCAAGAAAAGAACAAGTACGCACACTACACTAAAAATAGGCTCCGGCCATACTAAAAAATTGGCCTAACGCAACATTTAATTTACAAAAAAAGTTGCATTAGACCTAATGCAACCTTTTTATTTGATAATTCAAATGTGTTTTCAAATGCAACATTTTAAAAATGTTGCATTTGAAAAAAACAATTGCATTATTTATTAAAAAGGTTGCAATAGGTCTAATGCAACTTCACCCGAGACAACTATTGTTGTAAAATAAAGCTTGCCTTAAACCAATTTTTATGTTTTTTTCTCAAAAATGTCTTGCAACTCTTTTGTTTAAAAGCATGGTTAGAGGTCAAATTTGACATTCCGAAACCTTATAGCCTACCTTTAGCCACACATTTCATATACTCATGTAGCCGTTGTATAATAGTTCAGAACCTTTAGTAACACCTAAAGAAAAATACATGACAATTATTTAATAGTATGAAACCTTTAGCCACACTTTTATAGTACAATAAAACATTTAGTAGCTTTGCTAGGAAAAAGTATGTCCAAATGTGACCAGCTGCCATGGTATTTGACAAAAACACAATCTATAGCCATACTTAAAGAAACAAAAATTGACAATTACTAGCCACGCTCGTAAAGTGTGGTCAAATGTGACCAACTATCATAATATTTGTTTGATATTTTATTCATGTGATAAAAAGCACAACCTTTAGCCACACTTTAAGGAAAAAGTGTGACATTAGTAGCCAAGCTTGATTAATGTGGGCAAATGTGACTAATTGCAACCATGAGTATTTATTTTGTAGTATGGCTAGAAGCTAACATATATGACTACTTATATTAACTTTTGTGACAAAAAATAGTGACTCTTTGGTTGATTCTTAGGTTTTATATGTGTGGCTAAATGTGTGATTGTCACACCCGGCCTCGAGGGCCTAGTCGTGTGACCAATAGTTGGTACCGGTTATGAAATTATATTAGAGTTCCGTTATTTTATCCAAAGTCTTTCGATAAAATATTCTTTTCTAAAATCTCTGTATTTAAATATCCGTCTATATTATAAAACATATTTTTTGAAAAACAAATCTGCATTCTTTTATTATTTGTTGGGATCAAAAATCAAGGAAGATTGGAATCTTCTCAATCTCCTAAAGAAATATGCTAAGTATGAAATGCGAGCAAACTAGGCACTTCAAGCAAGCTTGAAACTTATTTAATCAAGGTATCTTACATCGAGAAAGGTTATCTTCTAGAGTTCTTCTAAGTGTTTAGTTCGAACAAACTACACTTTCTCAAGCAAGGTTGTTCTTCAGTCGAGCAAGATTTGTTTCAGAAGGAAACCTTTAACTTAACCAAGCTTAAACCAAGTAATTTGGTGGATCGAGCAAGGTTTCAATAATGGTGATCTCAAGCACACTTGTAGGAAGTTAAAAGGAATTACACTAAGGACTTCTACGAGCAAGGTTTAACCTCGAGTAAGCTACAGTACCACCAAGACACTTAGTTTGCTAGAATAAGTTAGTAACAAAAGGTTGAAGATATCAAAGAGAACAAGTTTGCTTCTAAGGAAAATATTCTAAGTAAAAGCTTGCTTGGAGAACAGTTCCAGCACAGTTCTGGACAAACGACAAAAGCTTACACAATATTCTAAGGAAAATATTCTAAGTAAAAGCTTACAAGGTCTGTTCGACAAAGACAAAAGCTTACACAAAGACTTGTTTACACTTGTAAGAATTTTGAATACATTCGAATATTAAATATGTTTTTGTAATCATTAGGGTTTCTATAAGGTGTCTAGTGTGTCTTTTTAAGGAAAGTTTAGGTCACATTTATAATATTAGTGAATGACGGCTGATTAGACTTTCTTAGCATACAATATCTTTGTACGGAAAGTAACCACACCTAACATTCCACTTAGAAACCCTAAAGTTATTCCTTTGTATTATTGACTAATATCAATGGAAATCTTTTGAGTTTCTTGTGTGTTTGTCATCTTTGTGTTATTTTAGCAACATCTTTATTACTATTGATTCCGCCTTTAGTATTAATTGGGTGTTTGCATTAGATTATTCGTAACCATCTTGTCAACATTATGTTGTTGGTTACGAGGTTGATAGTGATAAAATCGATTATGACAAATGATATCAGAGCTTCGTTTTTCTCTTGTGAAGACCTACATGTTGCTGTGAATATTGATTGTGATGCTTTTTACTGAATATTATCTTATTTTGAGGATGAAGATGATGACGTCAGCTGAGCACTGTTACATTGAAATGTGACGTTAGCATTTCTGCTCTTTATTCTTCAGATCTACAATCATTTAAGGTTTAAAGTATTTTAATCTCATATTTACATTGTTTATTATTTACTTTGAGTCTAGATCTTGGTCAATCCATCATTTTTCGTCACATTCAAGGATTTTATCCTCAGATATGAGTATTTTCAAAGTCTGTTAAAATTTTAAGTAATTTTCATTTCAATAGTTTCTTAAAAATACCAAAAATATTATCAAACAAATGGATGACCAAGAAGTGTCTACTAACAAGATTCCAATATTGTTAGGCTAAGAAAATTATATCAAATGGAAAATTTTATTGGAGGATGTTGTTTGCTACAATGATACTGAAATGTGGAACTCCATCAAAATATGGTCCTTATGTTCCCACTAATGGTGCAAACAACAACCATGCTGTCAAAAGACAAATGAAGAAAAGGGATGAGAAGGCCCTTTCTATGTTGAAATTGGGTGATATAGCACAAAGTGTACACCTTTTAGTATCAAAGTATCCTCTTATTTTGGTAAAACTCCATGCAAATTTATTATATTTAGTACCTAATTGAGTTTTTATGAAATTGTAGGTCCGGGCGCCTGCCCGAAGAAGAAACGACGAAAAGACGGCGCTTTTCGGACAAAAATCAAGAATCTGCCAAGAGTGCATGACCATGCTAAGAAAGTGCAGGAACTTGCTAAGCTGGTGCATGACTATGCAAAGGAAATGAATGACCATGCTGACCAAACTGCACCATCATGCGCTTTTAGGGCACCACCGTGCACATCTGATACCGTGCCAAAAGTGCATGACTATGCTATAAAAGTGCATGACCATGCTGAGAAACTGCACCATCATGCACTTTATGTGTATGATGGTGCACCATTATTGGAACCCGTGCACATCTACTATTGTGTCAAAAGTGAAACTGCACCAATGCACTTTTTGTGCACCACCGTGCACTTCCGAGGGCACGAGCCTGTGCACTATCTGATGCCGAGAACAAGACATATCAACTTTGAAACTGCACTAGCTAGTGCCAGAAATACACGACTATGCAGTTTATGTGTATGACCGTGCACTATTTTGGAACCTGCAACTCTGAGCCGTCGAAATTGAAAGTTTGACTTTACCCAATTTGGGGCACGACCATGCACTTTGTTCAGAAGCTTGTAAACACTTATTTTCACTTCATTTTGGTGTGTGGAGCCTTGGTGATTCTCTCTCAACTCTTGAAAATTAGTTTATGTGTTCCTTGAGAGTTTGAAGGCTTCCACCATCCTCAAGATCCATCATTTCGTCCTTCAATCCTTGTTTGATCTTAGTTTGCATTCCTTTGTTCTTGAACATGTTTTGTAAGCTTCTTTCTAGTTTGATTGTAGTTGTATTAGGCCTTATGGGCTAATTACTTTTGCTATCTAGACAATGTTGAAACTCTTATTAATGTGATATATTATCTATGCATGATTTTGGTAAAGTGGTTTTCTGTCAAGAATGTGGTTGAATTTATATGTTGATATTGATGGTGTTCATGTTTGTTATAGTTACATAACCTTGTTAGTTTTGCAAATGTTTAGGCATTCATGTTGGAAAACTATGTTCTAGATGTTTGTTTGTAAACTTTGAATGTTCATGTAATCTTTGTTTACATTACTAAGTTAGGAATGACTAGTAAAAGTTAACTTGGTTATATAAGTATTGATGAGTATGAAATCCTACACTTAATATTGGAAAATTGATGAGTGTTGTTATGATTCTTGACTTGGTGATGACTTGCTAGTTAAACTTTCATAAGTTTACATTAATTTCATGAATTTGGCTACTTTAGTGTAACCTTAGGTGGTTAGAATGTTGTTCATGCTAGCTTTCCTTTGATTACGAGACTTTGTTGTTTTGACAAACAAGTTAGTCTATGTTTATCTCTTTATTAAAACCCATCATTATGATTATTTGCTAATATTAGGTTACTTTATTAGAATCTAGTATTTATGTTTAGATTCATGATGTTTTGCCATATCATTGCTATTTTGTCATGTTAGTAGAGTGGATTCTTGTCTAGGTAGTTTGTTGGATTGATTGTTTTTCTTGTATTTTTACTTGCTTTGTTTTTATTGTATTCTAGTTTAATTAGTTAAATATCCAACTCAAAATTTATTTGTTTGGTTGGTCATTGACAAAGATTTAGTACTAGAAAGTTGACGTGTCCATGGATTGATACCCGGTTCTTACCGACGCTTTATTACAAACGATAGGTACACTTGCCTTTCGTGTGTGGTTTAGTTGTAGGTGAAAACCTGTTTTAAAACCCGATTTGTGTGGAACTTTTACTTAACTTTTTACATATATATATATATTCACACACATCAAGTTTTTGGCGCCGTAGCCAGGGACACGGTGATATTTAAAGAGCGATCCGAGTCTTTAATTAGCCTTGTTGATATTTTTGATCTATGTTATTTTATTTCATTTTTATGCATCTTATTTTTTGTTTTAGTTTAGTTTCTAGTTAATTTCCGTGTCTTTGTTCGTTTTCCGTTCCGCGTTCTTCCTGGTGATGAATGTCCGCCACGCCCGGTCCTGAGCTTGTTTCGCCTCTTTCTGAGCCCGAGCGACATCTTCGAGAAGGTTTGAGGAGGAGAGCACGTGAGGTTTCCGAGGTCATTGAAAACAAAGAAGTGGAGGATACCGACACCCCCGAGGTAGAAGAAGAAGAGATGGCGGACCCGAACGATCAAGGTCACATGGACGACTTTGCCACACCATCACTTGAAGGTTATGGCAACAGCGTCACGCAACCCGAGATTGAAGTTACTTTCGAGATCAAATCGAGCATCATTCATATGGTTGAAAATTCTGTTTCTTTTCATGGTCTACAGAACGAGGACCCTCATGCTCGCGTTTCACATTTCCATCGATTATGTGCGACTTTCAAAATTAATAATTGTTATAATGATGCCGTGAGACTTAGAATTTTTTCATTCTCACTTCGCAGGTCGGCTCTGGAGTGGTTAGAGGCACTCCCTTCCGGTTCCATCACCACTTGGAATCAATTAGTTGAGCAGTTTTTTCTTCAATATTTCCCACCCGATAAAACTGCTAAATTTCGAGTAAACATCACTAGTTTTCGTGTCAATGATGACGAGTCACTTCATGCCGCATGGGAGAGGTTCAAGGGCTTGCTGAGAAAATGCCATCATCACGGTTTGAGTCGCGGGCTTCAATTTCGTACATTCTTTGACGCTTTATCCGGGGCACAAAAGCAGGCCGTCGATCAGGTTGCGGGAGGAGATTTCGGTAGGTGTACCCCAAATGAGGCGCTTGATATATTGTAGAAAGTCGCTAAGAAGAGTTTCGCGTATAATCCTCCTCATAGTATTCCTTCCTCTAAGGGTGTTCATCACGTTGATTCAAACACCCTTGTCTACGCCTAGTTAGAAGCTCTTACTAACCGATTTGATCAAATGAAATCCGATCTTTTCAAATCTAGTTCTCGTTGTGGTGTGTGTGATGGAAAACACCAGACCATTCAGTGCCAGCAGGCCATTGTGGTGGAGGATGTTGACTTTATGGGCCGCCAAAAAAATGCATACGGCAACATCTACAACCCGGGATGGACAAACCACCCCAATTTCAGCTGGAAAGATGGTGGTAGCAATCAAAATAAAATGCCACTAGGTTTTGACAGAAAGCCAAATTATCAAAGTTAAACCCAAAATCAATCTTACCAGCAAAAGCCTCAATTTCAATGTTCTAGTAGTGGTAATCAGTCAGGTGGGGGGACTATCGGCTAAGACCGAGACCTCAAACAAATTGGCTGAGAAAAGGAACCTGAAAATTGATGAGACTCTCTAGAGGCACGATCTTCAGTTGAGGAATCAGAAAGCGTCCACGAAAACCATCGAAATCAAGTTGGACAGATTGCTCAACTCCTCTCTGAGAGACAACACGGTAGCCCTCCTAGTAACACCGAAAGGAATCCAAATGCTGAGGCTAAGGCAATTACCCTGAGGAGTGGTCGGACTACCATTCCTGTTAATGCATCGGCTTCCAAACCAAAATCTGATAAAAACGAGCACTCAGAATGATTGTCCAAAGACAGAGTTAAACTGTTGAGGGTACGAGCACACGGAATGATTGTCCAAAGTAGCCTAATCGAACAAGTTCGTGTTGCACAAGACGAAGCCTTAAAAGCAGACCAGTTAGAAAAGGAGGAACTAAACGGGAACGAAAAGAATTTTGAGAAGAAAATTGATGAAAAATTCTATTATAAAAACCGGGTCTGGATTCTGACACTTCATAAACTTCGTGAATTAATTCTTGATGAAGCACACAAGTCCAAATATTCTATTCATCCATGTACGGATAAGATGTATAAAGATGTTAAGGAATTTTACTGGTGGCCTGGCATGAAAAAGGATATAGCCGTGTATGTAAGTAAATGTGCAATGTGTGTAAGGGTTAAGGCTAAATACCAAAAACCTTCGGGAATGTTACAACAACCCGAAATTCCCCAATGGAAATGGGAACAAATTACCATGGACTTCGTGACGCACCTTCCCAAAACCTCTTGAGGGCACAATGCCATTTGGGTAATTGTAGATCGGTTAACCAAATCCGCACACTTTATTCCAATCCGTAACACTTACTCTACCGAGAAACTTGCCCAGATTTACATTGATGAAATTGTGTCTTGACACGGATTACCTCTTTCGCTTATTTCATATAGAGATATTCACTTTACTTCACATTTCTGGCAAGCAGTTCAAGAAGATTTGGGAACCCGAATAGATCTGAGTACCGCTTACCATCCCCAAACTGATGGCCAATCTGAGCGAACCATCCAAACCTTAGAAGATTTACTTCGTGCTTGTGTACTGGATTTCAAAGGGAAATGGGATCAACTCCTCCCGCTCATTGAAATTTCTTATATGGGCGAAAATGTAGATCGCCACTTTGTTGGACAGAAGTGTGTGATACTCAAATTTCAAGATCCGATTTGATTCAAGAAACAACCGATAAAATCCTCAAAATTAAACGAAAGTTGAAAGCCCACTGTGACCGACAGAAAAGCTATGCCGATGTTCGTAGAAAACCATTATCTTTTGAAATAGGCGACAAGGAGTTTTTGAAAGTATCGCCATGGAAAGGTGTTACAAGGTTTGGAAAGACCGATAAATTAGCCCCGAGATACATTGGACCTTTTGAGATTATTGCAAAAATTGGTCCCGTAGCCTACCGATTAAAACTACCCTTAGAACTCAGCTGTGACACCCGGTAAATTCCCAACCCCTTAAACTAAGTAATCAACCTAATAATTAGGTGATTGTAAATATTATGCGCGCCATGATAGTCAGCGCGTGCATTTGTTATGTGCGCCCTGCGCGAGCGCGCTATGTTAAGGATCAGCGCGGGCACATTATGTGCGCCCGGCGCGAGCATATGTTAGAATCAGCGCGGGCATTTATGTTTGCCCTGCGCGAGCGCGCCATGTTAGTCAGCGCGTGCATGTGTTATGTGCGCCCTGCGCGAGCGCACCATGTTAAGAACCAGCGTGAGCATATGTTATATGCGCCATGCGTGAACGTTTTGGCCTTATGTTTTCATGTAACTTAAACGTTATGTTGTCTATGGGTTGACCATCCCGCATGATGCTAAGGCGGGTGCATCCTACATCGTTTATGCGCGTGCGGAAGGGAACTAACCTACCCGCATGGCGGGAACGTTGAGAGCTAGTTTGTCTGAAGCTCCAGGATGGAATTGACTTCAACATGACTGATCACTATGTTGAAATACCAAAACCACCTGGAGAATCTACAAATGAAACTCAAATGTCCCTAACTGCGAGAAGGTTACGCACCTACCCGCAGCAAAGAAATGTTCTACACGCAGAAAGCTATGCGCACCAAGTTATACGCGCAGAACACTTAGTCAAAATGATCAGATTTAAGGAAATTGTCCCCGCCCAAAAGAGGGCGGTTGCGTGTTTCAGAAAACTTCTACTTTTTACTGTACACTGTCTAAAGCACTAAAAAAGCAAACTGTAAAAGTCAACTGCCAGCCACCCACTCTCACCAGCCACAGCCCTGCATGTCCTGTCCATATCAAATCAGAATCTTTAATCTACTTTTCTACTCTTTTTAATAAATAATAATAATTTCCATACTTTATCATCATTTCAAAAGATTACAATTCCCTAAAGCAAGGGATTATGTTCCCTTGAGTTTGCCTATAAATTTGTAGCCTAAATTATCACCCAAAACACACTTCAAAGAACTACAAACTTGCACTAATCCTTTCCCAAGCATCCGTTGTTTCCAGCTCCGATCCTGTTACTAGGTAAGCCGAGATTATAACCTTGAGATCTACTTTCCAACCCCTATATCTTGATCTTAATATATATACTTGTTATTTAATCGTATTCTAGACCTTCGATTCCGAGGCCAACACCAAGAAAACCTGAATCTCGATTAATCCCTTAACAAGAACCACAGGTGAGTCTCACAGCCCCTATTTTCACTGTTTTCACCATTTTAAACTGTTTTCGGGGCGAGGGACACGTATTTAAATAATGTTTTATCATGGTATAT